>NW_007745094.1:0-15299 GCF_000696425.1 Galeopterus variegatus
GCCATTGCAGCAGTCTCCTGACAGGTCTGCCTGACACCAGTCCCTCCTCGCCAGCTCCTTCACTGAATGCCAGCAAGACCTTTCTGGAATATGAATCCGATCATCGCCTTCCCCCTTCCAAATTCCTCAGTGAGTTCCCCAAGACCCTCAGCACCACTCCTAAAACATAAACACCTAACTTGTGGCCCATGGACATCTCCGCCCCCTCTCTGGGGCCTCTCCTAACCCCCTGCAAGCCCCAGGGATACAGAACTCCCGGTAATTCCTCACACCCCCAGGTCCCACTGCAGGCCGAACCTTTTTATTGACTGGTCCCCAGGTCAAGATCTCTGGGTCTCATTGTGGGATGCACATCGGATCACTTGACCCCATCCAAAGATTCTGGCTTAGCTTGAGTGTAGTCTGGGCATCAAGGTTTTTGATCCTAGAGAGCTGCTGTAGAAGGCCCTTTCCTGCTTCTTTGCATGGGGAGCCCCTCAGTGACGGTGAGCCTACCCGAGCAAGGACAGCGATTTGGCTGTCTTTGCACACCAGCTACAAGCAAGGACCTCGCCTCCGGTGTGCTGTGTCCCAGCCCTTTGCAGCCTCTCCAGACGGCTTTACCCCATTTGCACGCACTGTCGACCTGGATGAAGCCTGCCCAGTTGTCACCACTGAGCTCAAGGACCATCATCTCTGAGTTGTGCTATGGGTTGAATTTTGCCTCCCCAAAAGATATGGTGAAGTCTGAACCCCAGAATCTGTGAATGGGACCTTTTTGCGGATGTAATCAAAAGATGAGGTTATCCTGGAGTAGGGTGGTCCTTAATCCATGACTGGTGTCCTTATAAAAAGGAGGAAATTTGGGCAAGGGATAGACATGGGAAAGACCACACGGGAAGACAGGCGGAGATTAGGGTGACATATCTGCAAGTCAAGGATGCCCAGGATTTCCAGCAGCCGCCCAGAGCTATGAAAGATTCAACCCTAGAGCCTTCAGAGACAGCATGGCCCTGCAGACACGTTGATTCTGGACTACGAGCTTCCAAAACTGTGGGATTCCTTTTGTTTTAAACTATCCATTTTGTGGAATTCTGTTACTGCAGCTACAGAAAACTAACTACAGAGTATGACCGTTCTGACTCCCATCCAAGGCAGAGGCCCTGTTTCCTTTCCTCTCTTCTCTCCGTGTCAGGATGGCTCCCCAGTCTCCGTGACAGAAGGAATCTGGGCGGCCTGGACCCAAAGCTCTGGGAGCAGCAAGTCTTGTGACATGACCCCACTTGGAATTCATTCATTCTACCCAAGAGTACATGACCCTGTTCAGAGTGTGGGCCTGGACCTCTAGAAACTCAGGGAAGAATGCAGAAACACAGACAAGTGCAGATCAGAGACGACCCCTCCCCAGAGTGTGGGGAGTACGGTGAATGGAGATGCGCTGTATCCACATGGGGATATCCAGGAAAACCAAGTCCTTCCAAAGGGGACTGAGATGTGACCTGGGTCTTACATGAATGGCAGGGGTCAAGGGAACACAGTCCAGGAATGTCACCCCAAGTCAGGAGAGCTGCATCCCCTGAAGCCCAGGCGATGGTGGGTCCCCAGAACTTTCCTAGAATCAGCAGCAGCAAAGAAGGTGGACCCAGGCTCCCATACAGAGGCCAGCATGGATGCAACACCTGCCCTGTGCAGGGCTGTGGCCCCTCTGAGAGTCACGACCCTGCTCCTCCACCTCCAGCCCCAGCTCACAGGCATCCCTGTCACAGACAGACCTTGACCCCACAGGGGAGTGTAGTCTCGAAGTGTGGCTCCTGAGATCTCCACTCCCTCAGAGACAGGAGGACATCAGACCATCAGCAGTGTCCACACCAGGTCATCTCAGCATCCGTGCAAACCTCTTTACTTGAGCCGAACCTCAGCAAAGATGGGACCAGCCTCGAGCCTGGACCCAACAAGACACAGCTGTAGCTCGTGACTCTGACTTCATGCTCCCCCTCACTCTAAAGTGAGAGCCACCAAATCCACATGATCTGTCTGTGGGTGATGATCTTTCTCTAGCTCAGACACAGCCCTTCCTTGACATGCTGTAACCCAAATCCCATCATACAGGGCTAAGACCATTCCCACACCTCACGGTGGGTGCCAAGGGTGGGAAGTGGGGGGAGACGAGCAATGCACTGATCACACGTGATTAAGCAGACTTTCTCCCGCAGTCTGGCCACCACGGTGACCCCTGTTTCTGCTCCTAGTTATTTGCCCTTCCCTTATCTATCCCATAATTCCTTTGCTTTAGCTCTTCCCTCAACTGGCTGGAGATTGTCACAAGGAAAGACGACCTAAAGCTTCATCCATAAAGGGTCTGGGTCATTTAGCCGTCCTGCCTCTATTGGTTTGATGTGATCGTCTGTTAACACTTACTAGTAGACACAAGGACACACTGAGCGTGTGCGGGAGGATCCCGGGGTCCAGGCCTGCTCCTCCGTGCCCCTTAGTGACACGACAGGCCCTCTAGCTGACCAGGAACTGTGCTGGCCAGACAGTAACCCTTTCCCCTGCCTGTGGGTTCAGAGACATGAAGAGACCAAGGTGGCCAGCTGGCCAGTCTCAGCTTCCAGCTCAAGGGACTATTGCTGTTTCCCTGGTGCACACACATCTCCCCAGGAACAAGGACCATTAGACTAACATAAGCCCAAAACCATGGGGACAGAAAGAAAAGATTTTGCTGGTGAACGGTTTTAGGAAATAGAGAAGGAGCTGATCTCACTCACTGTCCTTGGTTCCCAAACCCACGGATTTTAGCTATGGGAAAAATAGCTTCATTTATTGGGAATTTGTAGTCATGGATGAAAATGTGTCCTCTATAAAAGATATGTTGAAGTCCTAAACCTCGGTACATGTGAATGTGACTCACTTGCAAATGTGATCACGATACGTGAAGACATTGGGCTGGGCCCTGATCCCGTATGACTGGTGTTCTTCTAAAATGGGGAAAATGTGCACAGAGATACAGGGAGGACCCACTGGAGGTTGGAATGATGCCACCACCAGCCAAGGAGTGCTGGAGCCACCAGGAGCTTGAAGAGGCAGGAAGGGTCTTTGTCCTTCGGGTTTCACAGGGAGCATGGCCCTGCTGACACCTTGACTTCAGACCTTTAGCCTCCACAACTGAGAGGGAATGAATTTTAGTTGTTCTAAGCTGCTTAGGCTGTGGTGCTTTGCTGCAGCATCCCTGGGACACTGCTGCAGAGGTGTCATTGTGTGAAACACTTTGGCAGGGAACAAGTCACTCTGTGAGTTTGCAGGCTGCTGTCTGGATGGAAGTGAGAAATGCAGGCCTATGTCCAGAGTAAGTGCTACTGGGGGGGAAAGGTCATTGCTCCCATTGGATGTGGATGGTAGCAGTCCAGCCTAATCCCCTGCCACCAGAAAAGTGGCTGGTCTCCAAGGAATGGTGCCAGGTAAGCATTTCTATAAGGGAAGAGGGAGATAGGAGAGCCAGAGGAGGAGATGGAGATGGGAGGATCGGAGCAGGATTCCTAGTGATGCTGGACCATGAGCTACGGGACATGGGCACCCCAGAAGGCAGAAAAGGCAAGGGTACGGATTCTCCCTGGAACCCCAGAAGGAACCATCCTTACCCATACCTTGAGTTTATCCCCATGAGACCCATTTTGGACGTTTGATTTCAGAACTATAAAGAAAATACATTTGTGTGCTTCAGCCCATGAGTTTGTGGAAATTTGTTATAGCAGCAACAGGCAACTGATATATGTGGCATTTCATAGTTAAATTTTCAGTCTTCTCTAGGGCCCCACAGCAAGAACAGAAGAGGGCATGTATTGCACTAAATTCTTGAGGTCCTGAGCTGTGATTCACCTAGATTTATACGACTGCCCTCTTGGCCACAGAAATTTCAAGCACCATCAATCTGCAGCCTCTTAAGTCCAAGTGGCAGAGCAGCCTGCATGACAGCTGGGGCCTGTTGAAGAGCCTGCCCTTGTGGTGGGCTTCACTCAAAATTGGCAGCCTTAGGGTCACTCAGCAAATGGGTCTAAAGGTGCATGATTTGCCTCCAAACCTTAAACCTCAACATGCATCACATGCTGGACTCCTTTCTCAGCGGCTGCATTAACCAGATGCAACAATTTCTCCATCCCCTTGAAGGGGATATTTTGACCACTGAATCCTGAGAAACTTCACCAAGGTGGCAGCTTCCTGCAACTTTGGGAAACTCAGTTCCTGGCATCTCCCTTGCTCAGACAGTAGAAGAGAGGAGCAGGGTGATCTTGAGCTTACAACACACAGTCCAGCCCCAGCACTGACCCAGCCCAGAACGGACAGGTGCATACATGTTTAGGGAAGGATGACATACATCGATTAGAAAAAGGGAACAAAAGAGCATTTGCAGCAGACAGAAAAGCCAGACAAAGTTTGAAACCACCTGGCCCATCTCTGGCAACAGGTAATACCTCGGTTTGGGGCTCGGAAACAGGCCTCGGGTGCTTTAAAGTTTCAAAAGGAAGGTGAGGAGGCCACTGAAGATTGATTTAGTTGCTGGAGTGTTTGTCCCAGTTTTTGACTTGGAAAATGCTTCAGACTCCTCCCTGACTTTGAAGATTTCCAGAGAGGGGAAGACCTGCACCTCCTACACACGGCGTTTCACAGCTGGGACCCCGCTAACTTCTTTCCTCTTTCAAGTGCTTGCTACCAAGGAGCCTCGCTCCCCCGTCACGTTTTCCATTTTACACAAGTAAACATCTTTTAATTGAAACTCCTGGGCATTTAACATTATTTATAACTCCGCAAATTAAAAGCCTCATGGAACTCTGGTTACATCTCATAACCAGTGATTCCTGGACTGCTCCCTAATTATTTGGGAGATGCTGTGTGGCATCAGTAATTATAGAGTTGATTTAGAACTGAGCGGTCAGGGTTGCCATTTCAAAGGCAGCTGAACAGACGATGCATGTTTGGACATCAAAGTCTCCTCTCAAGACGAGAACCATCCAGGAAGCTTCAGAAGCCAAACTTCTAAGTTTCCACTTAATCGACAAGAGTCACCACACTGGAGTTTTGCTGTCTCTTGCCTTGTAACTGAATCTTGTATTGTCTTTATTAGTTAACCTCAGCAGCTCACAAGCATTTTCTCGGACATCCCACCCTCTACCCAGTGGTGGCCTCGCTGTTTTTAGAGTTTGATAGACATGGAAGCTCATGAGCTTTACAATGGATAAGAATCACACAGAAGCACCTGACAAATCCTTATTCCTTGGGCCCCCACTAGAACCTTCCATTCAGAAGACCATTGGGTGGGGCCCGGGGAAGCTCCACAGGTAAATCTGATGTGCTACCCCCAGCCCCAGGCTAGATCCCTTTAGAAAACATTGTCTGAAATACCCCCAGATGTGTCTCCACTTCATTTGCTGAGATGGCGAGCTACCTAAGGCCTCTGGACACAGCTGCTGTGCTGTGGGCATTACCGAATGGTCACCCCAGGCTTCAGGGAGAGGCAGCAGGAGGGGAGATAAATGCAGTCACAAAGGCCTGGGCGTGAAGCCCTGCTCCACCCTACAGAGCTTTGTGGTTCAGCCTCATTTTCTCTGCACTGACTGCCGATGCCTTTCTCCCTGGCAGTGCTATTTTAGTCCCTGTAAATGCATCCAACAGGGAACCAAAAGCCAGCAGAGTGCCTGCCCCAATGGAGACCTCTCCATGCGGCCCTTCCGCAGTTCACTCCATGGTCCCTGTGTTCAGCTGGGCGGTCTGCTCCGCCCCCATCCCTCCTCCTGTGTTTGAAATCTCTGCTCATTGACTTCTGCTTTGTTCAGCACCTCGGAGAGGTCACCGGGTTTGAGGACTTTGTAGGGCTCAGCTCTCTTTCAAACAGGCCTTTGGTGTTAGCTCTGTGCTGGGCCCACAGCAAGCACAAGTGAGAAACAACATTCTGAGAACTGGGACATGGTGGCAGCCAGGCCTGGGCTCCCTCCTGGAAAGTGACTGTGACACATTCACCTCACACGGCTGGCTTCAATGCAGATCCTAGAATTATAAACTTTTGGAAAAACACATGGGAAAATTGACACCAAAAGAACAAATTTACCAAAAGCTGTAAAAGGAAAAATAAATTAGACTTCATCAAACTTGAAACTTTTGTTCTATGAATAAAAGTTTAGAGGATATGCAAGCCAACATCTGGGAAAAGGTATTTGCAAACCACACGTACAGCATGTTTTAGCAGGAAGTCCCCCTGTTGATGTCAAGCACAAGTGCCAGGTGGGTGTGTATGTCCAGCTTCTCGCAGGGTCTCTGCCTCACAGTCCCAGTAAGTGTGGAGTACTGACTTACCCTGCCTCATTGCAGATGGGTGGGGTGCCAGTTTAGCTCCCCCTTGACCACATGGATAGCCTCCCGAGTGGAGCACCAGTCCCCACTCCCTCACTGCATTCCAGTGGGCACCACTGCCATCAAAGGGGAGTAAGTGGGGGCTGAGTCACCCCACTTTGTTGAGTCTGGGCGGGGCATTAGCTCAACTCCTCCCTGGGCCTTATTGACACCCAGGGAGGGGACAGTGGGGGGCTTCCTAGCTCCAACTTGCACCACCTGCTCAGTGGGGTGAACAGTCCTCCCGGACTACCGTGGCAGGGGAATCAGATCTCCACCTAGTTCCACTGGGTAGGGCTGGGTTACAGTGGAGGGGACGATCAGCTCTCCACTGGGCCCCACAGAAACTGCAGTGGGGGTGTATGTGTGTGGTTTTTCCTTGCTAAGAGCTTTTCTGTTGAATTTTGTCAAATGCTCTTTTGCTGCAAGTGATTTAATCAAATGAATTTTCTTCATTAGACTGATAATATCGTGCAATACACTGATTGATTTTCAAATATCCCAACACCTTTGCATTCCCAGAATAAACCCACTTGATTGTTGTGTGTTATGTATATATGTAAACAGAAATTTTAACATGTTATCCCTTTATTTGTATATAATTTTTTTTTGCTGGGTTTACTTAGCCAATATTTTGTGGAAATTTTCTGTGTTTATGATTTTTCTATTCATGAGGGATATTGCTCTTTATTTTTTTGTTGTTGATGTTGTTTTTGATTTCTTCTACTGTCTTTGTCTACTTTTGATGTCATGGAAATACTGCCTCCATAAAATGAATTGGGAAATGGTTTCTTTTGCCATTTCTAGATGAGGTTTTGCTATTTTTCCTTTAAATATTTCAAATAATTTACCACTAAAACTATTTCATCTGGACATTTATTTTTTAAAGGGATTTAATTGGGAATTCAATTACTTCAGTAGTTATATTGTGTCTTTGGTTATCGATTTCATGTTGGGTGTGTTTAGTAGTTTATGGTTTTCAAGGACATGATGTATCTTCTCTAGTTGTTAAATGTGTGTGAAGATGTTTGCAGTATGATCATATTAGCATTTTAATATCTGTGGGCTCTATAGTATATCCCCTGTTTCATTCTTGATATTGGTAATTTATATCTTCTTTCTTTATTTTATTTTATTTTTTGGCTTGCTACAGGTTCATCAATGTTTTTGTTCTTTTCAAATACAAAATAATTGGCTTCGTTGATTTTATCTGTTGTTTTTGTGGTTTCAATTTTATTGATTTCTGCTCATGTTTTGTGGAAAGCAGCTAAGGCAGTGCTTAAAGTATATAGATTAAAAGCTTATATTAGAAAAGAAGAAAGGCCTAAAATCAATAATCTAAGTTTTCACCTTATTTTTAAAAACAAAGCGAGCAATTGTATTATCATTAAAATTAACACACAAAAGTAAATTGTCATTTATTACTATTATTCTTTTAATCATCTATCATTATTCTATCTTTATTTCATTCCTTCCACTCACGTTGGATTTTGTTATTAGTTAATTAAGGTAATTTGTGGTTTCCAAGTTATTAAAAGTCAGAAGATATTGGGCCAGCCCGGTGGCGCACTGGATAGTGCGCCGCTTGGGAAGCACGGCGGCACTCCCGCCTGAGGGTTCGGATCCCACATGCGGACCGGTTCCCGCTCACTGGCTGAGCGAGGCGCGGGAGCAACGACGAGGTTTGCAATCCCGTTGCCGGTCCCCGGTCCAGTACGGGGGCAACACTGAGGGTTGCGATCCATTGCCGGACATGGAAAAAGTCAAAAAGACAAAATAAATAAATAAATAAATAAATAAAATAAAAAAAATAAAAGTCAGAAGATATGAAGGTACTTCAAAATGTTCATGGAAAGATGTGTATTATTTTTTATTTCTATTTTTAAAATTTTTTCATATACCTATGTATTTAATTGATAAGTGACTTAAAATTGTCTAGAATTCTTCTATAAAACTCAAGAAAACTGTTAATTTAGATTAATAATGATCTCTCCTATTTTGCACAGATTGTATGAATGTGGTGAAATTTGGGAAGCTAAATCTTAAAAGCCAAGGAATTGTGTGTGTGCAGGATTCATAGAAATGTCTTTGCAGGATGTCATGTCACATAGAACAAATTCAGTTTTGGACAAAGAATGATAGTAATAAATGATGATTTACTTTTGTGTGTTAATTTTAATGGTAATAAAATTGCTCACTTCATTTTTAAAAAAATAAGGTGAAAACTTAGGTTATTGATTTTAGACTTTCTTCTTTTCTAATATAAGCCTGTAATCTATACACTTAACTCTAAGCACTGATTTAGTTGCTTTCCACAAATTTTGATATGTTGCATTTTTATTTTCATTCATTTCACAATATTTCTGAATTTCCCATGAGTCTTCTTTTGAGACCCCTGATTTATTTAATGGCATGTGGGTTTTTTCTTTTTTTTTTTTTTTCCTTTTTGTCTTTTTTACCGACCAGTAACGGGATCGCAACCCTCGGTGTTGTGCCCATACTGGGGACCGGCAACGGGATCGCAACCCTCGGTGTTGCGTCCGCACCGCGCTCAGCCAGTGAGCGGGAACCGGTCTCCACATGGGATCCGAACCCTCGGTGGGAGCACGGCGCACTCTCCAGTACACCACCGGGCCGGCCCTAATGGCATGTGTTTTAATTTTCATATGTTTGGCAAGTTTCTTATTACTTTTCTATTATCCATTTCTAATTTAATTCATTTATGGTTACAGAACACACTTTGGGAGATTTCAATTATTTTCATTTATTTTGCTTTGTTTCATGACCCAGGATATGGTTTATTTTTTACACTATGTGCCCTTGGTAAGTATGTGTATTTTGCTGCCAGTGGTGAAGTATTTTATAAATATCAATTAGATTAAGTGTGTTGATGGTGTTTGTCCATCCTTCTAAATACTCACTTGCTGTTTACTGGTTCTATCTACTACAGATAGAAGAGCACTGAAGTCTTCAACTGTAAGCATGGATTTGTTTATTTCTCATTTTAGTTCTGCCAGTTTTTACTTCACACATTTTTAAGCACTGTTGTTATGTGCATTTACATTTATTATGTTATGTCTTCCTGGTGAGTTGGTATTTTATCATGTACTTTCCTCCTTATCTCTGGTAACTTTTTCTTGTGAAGTCCAATATATCTGATATTAAAATAGCCACTTAAAGTGGAATGCTGAAAACTTACTAGTACATAGGTCCCTTTATTCTCACTTTTTTATGTTGTAATTTTCTTTCTATTACATCTGCATGCACTGAAAACCCTGTCAGGCAATGGTACAATTTTGCTTTGAGTTATCAACCATAGTTTAAAGAACTCAATAGGAATATAAATGATTATATCTTTCCAATTATTTATAATTTTCATTGTAATATTTTTTATTCCTGATTTTCCAAGTTTCCCTCTGGCATTATTTCCCTTTGTCTGAAGAACTTCCTTTATAAATTAGCTTAGAGCAGGTCTGCTGGAAATAAATTCTCAGTTTTCATTGAGAATCTGAGAATATCTTTATTTCACCATATTCTTGAATGAGATTTTCACTGTATTTAAATTTTGGGACTGATAGTTCTCTTCTTTTACCACTTTAAGGATGTCGTTTCACTTTCCTTTTGCCTCCATAATTTATGTTGAGCAATCTGCAGTCAATCAAATTGGTGTTATTCTATAAGTAATGCGTGCATCTTCTCCTGATGTTATCAATATTTTTCTTACCTTTACATTTCAACAGTTTTATTATAATGTGTTTGGATGTAGATTTTGTTTTTAGGAATCTTTTTTCTCTCCTTTTTCATACTGGATAATTTCTATTGGTCTTTTCTTAGTCACCTCCAGTCTGCTATTGAGCATGTTCAGTGGGTATTTAATTTTGGTTATTATATTTTTAAGTTGTAAAATTATTATTCGGTTCTTCTTTATATCTTCTAATTCTTTGCTGAGGTCATCTATTTTCCCATTTGTTTCAAAGATGTTTACCCTTACTTGTTGGAGCATATTTCTAATAGCTGTGTTATTGTCTTTGTTAGCTATTTTTGATATCTGCTTTATGTTGGTATTGCCATAATTGGTTTATTCCCACATGAATTGTGATTTTCTTAGTTCTTTGTATACTGAGTAATTTTGGATTATATCCTGAATATTTTGCATATTTCTTTATGATATCCTGGACCTTGCTGAAATCCTACAAAGAATGTTGGTGTTTTTGTTAAGCAATTGGCCCAGAGGAGTTCAAACCTGCAGTTCCGACAAGACTTTTTTTGTGTGTGTGTGTGTCTCAAGGATAAGTTTAACTTTCAAATATTTTGCAAAACTATTCCATCTATCCCAGGCTTGCAACACCCAGTGGTAAGTCTGGCATTTGAGGGGTAGACTATTTTGTAGTTCCGTTCTCAATATCTATGTATACTGTCTAGGATCAGAGTCACACATGCACATCTCAGGGATGAACCCAGAAGCTTGTACACAGCTTTAAGACATTGCTTTCCCAAGCCCCTCCCTTTCCACAATCTCCTTGGTTCTTTCCATTTCCTTTTTCTTCCTTGGCCAGTTATCCCACTCTGCCACACATTCCTGCAACTGCACCCACATATTGACTCAAGCAGAAAGATGACATAGAGAGAAAAAAAGCAAAGTGGTTTTTCCCGCCCTGTTGACACCACAGCTCTCTTGGTAGGAGTGGGAGCTTCCCCTTTCTGTAGTTTTGGCTCTTTTGGGCTCCCGCTGTGGCTGCTGTACTGCCACTATGTGATTGCATGGGGACTAGAGCGTAAGAGAACACAGGAAAGAGAAAAAGGAAAAAAAAAATTACCACTCCCAGTACTAGAGATCTCCTGGGGCTCTCCTGTCTGTTCTCAAATGGGCTCTTCTGGGTTCCAGGCTATACTGAATTCTGGATGCAAGGATCCAGAGTAGAGAAACTCACTACCTGTGAGTGGCGTTTGAATGCTGATCTCTGTTCCCCAGTCTACCCACTACTATTTACTTTTCTGAATCCTCAAATGGCTGTTCCATGCATCTCATCAGGTTTTCCAGCTTCTTTTAATGAGGGAGACAGGGTGGAGTGTGGTTACTCCATTTTACCCAGAACCAGCACTGTTGCAATTTGTTTCTGTTTTATTTTATGTTATTGCTCTGTAGTAATGTGATACATGGTATACACACACACACACATGCTTACACACACACACACATGCTTGCACGCACCCACTGACTTCAAAGTTTGGGCAAAGTCTGCTAGAGACACTACCATTTGATGTCTGGTAGGAATGATATTAAGATGAATCAAGAAAGATGTCTATTTTCTGTGTGCAGCTCATGTAAAATGTTGAAGCATCCAAGACCTAAATCATTTCACTGCTGTAGTTAAAATATAAACCCAGAAGTTCCTGACTGGAACTTTATGGCCTCATCCAGGCACTCTAGAACACACACCATGATAAGGAATTAACCAGGAAGGTCTTTTGCTGCGACCCAGAGCTGGTTGGATCCAAGTTCATGAGTCTTATTTTCTTCTTTCACTAATTCAATTCACCACAACTACACTGAATAAAAGAACAGTGTCAGACACTCCTTAAATTGGATGTTTTTGTGCCCAGCAACTTTGAAGTGCCACATTTCCATGTGTGAAAGCATATCTGGGTTGAGAGGTGCCACCCAAGCACTCAGTGTCAAAATGTGAAGACACAGAGGGACAGAGAGCAGGGCCGCTTTGTGCAGAATGCTCTTTGAAGCCATGCCCCATCAAACCTGCTCTGCGTCTCTCAGGCAGGAGCTTTTCATTTCCAGCATGCTGCTTCTACCTTGGTCTTATGTAGTAAGTTAAAAGAGCCTGTCAAGTGAAATCTAGATTTGTTTTAAATCAGTTTACATCATGTTCAAATTACACGACACGTTTTGTAATTAAATTTCAGTGATTCCTACCAGGTCAGGTGTGCTGTAGACACTTCTCACAGATGTGTTTTCGCACACACAGTAGCGATGCGGTTTTAATGTTAACACCTCTTTGGATGAGTGGGTGATGTTTACAAAGGGAATAATCTGATGTTCTAATTTGTCAGTATAAGCTAAATGGGAGAAAGGAGATGAATAATGTGTGAGGATTCGTTTCATTCAATTGTTTGTCACAGAGTCACTGAAAACCTCGGAGGCCCCAGCCTCTCTTCGTCACTGGGGTCTGCATGTAGCAGATTTGATTTTCATCAGCTAAAACTTGGATGAGGCAAAATGCAGCTTTCCTTACCTTTCCTCAAATTGGTTTAATTTCTGTTGAGCCCTCGCATCACCACAGTGAAACAGAAATCTTAATCTCACCAATGTAAGGTGTATTCAATTGAATCAGTATTCCTTATTAATTTCAATTGGAAACACATCCTATTCAGGGTTGTGGTCCACTCCCCCCTTCTCCGTGGTGACATCTCCATTCAGAGTGGGAAGGGATTTGATGATATTGTAATTGGGAGGTGAAGAGGGACACCAGACCTCTCGTTTCTCTCTTTCTCCTGCTGGCATTTGCTGAGTAATAAGTCAAGTAATCACTGCTGTCTGGTGAGCAGCTTCTCTTCCCTCTGCCTGCACTGATGGTGGCCACGACCCTCCGGGGTCTACAGCTTGCATGGCCCATGGGAATATACCAACAGCATCCTCTTCCATGGCTGGAATGGGCGTTTCTTTCTTCCCACATTTTCTCACTAGGAAAAGGCTCAGATGTGACTCCATTCCAGCCTGACTTGCAGGAGACAGGGTCCTCTCTGCCTGAACACTCCGGCCAGCATTTACACTGCCCAGCATCTTTCATAAGTGCTCGCCTTTGTAAGGCTTGCTTCCTGTGCAGGCTTCACTCAGAACACAAGGAGAAGTCCTTTCTGTCTCAGATTTCCCAAGCTGGGTTTCTTTCATTACCTCCCCTTTCCCTGGCATCTCAGATCTTTCTTGGAGACTCATGCCAGTGACTAAGTCTGTTGCTTTACCACCTCACCTCGAGACCAGCCTATTTCAAAAACTCTAGCCAGCTGTAGTTTAGGATACACACTTGTGCTCAGACCTTTTCAGCTCTGAGATTTTTGAGACCCCAAATACACTTCCTTAATTTTAAGGCTAATCTTTTGCTTTAGTCTCTTGTGTATAGCACTGGCATTCAAGACATATATCTGTTACATCTCTCCAGAACTTACGGTGGGGAGAAAAATGTCAAATATGAGATTCTCTGTGCCAACTTCTGAAGCAGTAGTTGTGGTGGTAGAATAAAAAGTAGAAATACTAAGAATGATATTCCATTGACAAATATTTCAAGGTAAGACAGAGACAAATCCTTCGAAAATATCACAACATTGGAGAAGTATATTAATTAGGATAGGCTGAGCTGTGGTAATAATGGACCCCTCCAAATATCAGCAGCTTAGAGATAAAAAATCACTGAGAGTCCTGAGCTCATGTATAATTCCAAGGGGACACTCTCTGCAGGAATCCTGGCCAACGGCTGCTCTTCCATATTCAGCAAAGGACACACCATGCACCAGAAAGAGGAGATGGTGTTATGCACACAGGAGAGGTTCTGGGCCTGAACTAGCCCGCTGATCACGGCTTAGGCATGCAGCCACTGCCAGCCGCAAAGGGGTCTGGAAGTGCCCCCATGTGCCCAGGAACAGGAGTAGATGGATTTTGGTGAACGTCATGCCATGGTTTGACTTTCTGGTCACCAAGCATGCATTTGTCACTTTCTTCATATACAGAACACACTCTCCCACCCTGCCAAGGGACTCAACCAAGGTCACATTCAGTTATTGTGCAAGATCAATGACCAGAATTTCTATAAGGTCCTCAGTCTCCTCTTTCAGGTCCAAGCGTAGCTCCTCTTGGTGAGCCCAGTGATCTGAGGCATGGATCTGGGGACCAGATCCCCTTCCCTCAACCAGGCACATTGCACCAGTGCCTCGGGGCCCACCTGGGGACCCGAGGTATGAAGATGGCAACCAGATACACCCCACAACCAGGCACACTGCCAGTGCCAAGGAGCATGCCAAAAACATCACCGCCTTGTGGGTGGCCCATCACAGCCACCACAGTAATCACAGCTGCTGCAAAAGTGGTTAGACATCACAGCCACCATGCAGATGGCCCACCAGCCACTGGAGTGCATTGACACAAGGAGAGTCACCAGCAGAGACCAAAGAAAAGAACAGGATGTCTCTCTCCACAAAGCCCATTCCAGAGTGACAGAAGAAACATCTGCTCTATGATAATACTGGGGGACCTGATCACACCTCTCAGCATTGGACAGATCATCTAGGCAACAAGTCAACAGAGTAACCATTACTCTTTCAGAAGGAGAGAAGAAATGTAAGGTAATTAGAGAGGGAAGCGGGGAGGGAGAGTGGAATGAGGAGAGATTGGGCAAGAGGCATAAAGAATAATTACAATTTGTAACAGTATATATGCTAGTAATATTGACTTGATCAACATATCTCAATGTTGAACCCCCAAAATATGTATAATCGATTTTGATTCAATAAATAAAATAGATTAAAAAACAAACAAACAACAACAAAAACAACAAATGTAGCTCCTCTTGACCTGGTGACCTGGAAAGTAAAGGGAAAAGTGACCTGCCTCCTCCCGACCCCTGTCTCACGTACACCCAATACACGTGATGGAGCAGGGCAGGGCACCCAGGCACAGTGGGCCCTGATCCACAGCGGGGATGGACTGCTGGACGGCTGGGCCGAGCCCCTGACCCCGTGGGGGTAGTTGCTCCATTAGGTGCCCCCTGGGAGGAATTCTTCTGTCCACCACCTCCCATGCCCCCACCTCACCCTCTAGAAGGTGCTATACCATCCAGCAGCACCCATGGCCACATCTAAACTGGATGCGGGAAACCTGTCGCTTGGGGGCTCCACAGGTTTCCCAGCCCATTCCTGCTGGTACGAGCTCAGGG
>NW_007745095.1:0-263 GCF_000696425.1 Galeopterus variegatus
GAAGTGATCCTGTTCTCTCTGCGTGGAAGGAGGGGCTTGCGAGAGACACTTTGCAGCCATCGGATCAGAGGAAGCTGTGTCTCCAGTTCTAACAGTGCCACCAAGCGGCTCGGCCAGCAGGAGCAGGACAGCACTCCCCACAGCCCCAGCCCACCCCGCGGACAGGAGCAGAGGAGCCGCGGGGCTCTGCAGACGGGGCGCCGAGCAGCCACCGGAGCTCAGGCCAGCCTCAGCCTAATCCTCAGCCTCAGCCTCATCCTCCA
>NW_007745095.1:627-1335 GCF_000696425.1 Galeopterus variegatus
TTAACCACTCTGACTTCTAAAATTGGCAGCAGAAAAATGAACTGCGGAAGTGATGGAAAAAGCCATGAGCAAAGCCACTCTGTTATGCACAACTTCTGTTGGGTTTTTTTCCTTCCCTTTCTGAGCGCACGTGTGTGTGTGTGTGTGTTTGAATGTTAGAAAATATTTTCCAGATACACTGTCCTGGCGTTCCCAAGCACAGATTTATGCCAAGTTTATAAAAAGCAGCTGCAGACAGGGTTGACTGAAAGGCTCGCTCTGCTGTCTGGCTTGCAGAAGGTGTCCCAGTTCTCACTGTCACCAGGACACGGGCTTACCTCTTACACACTCTCCTGTATCACGAAGGGGGACATGCCTGTGGCTCAGCGTGAACTAGAGAAATGTCCCCCTCTGACTCTTGCAAGCTTTCATATCACGCTTTATATTTGCAAGGTGCCTGAGTGCCATGTGTTAGCATTTTTAGTCCCTCAAAATCTTCACACTGATACAGAAAGAAAAGTGCTCCAAGACTCCTGTCACAAAGCTGGATGACTCAGAGGGGCAGAGGGGTTCGAGTGGTCGTTTTCTGACTCTTTGAAACGCGTGCTGGATCTGGGTCAACCCATCTTCCCATGCACTCGCTCCGGGCCAGCCAGCAAGGTGGTCTTCTCCCCCAGCCCCAGGCATTCCAACCACTCTGCCCTCCGTCCCCCTGCCCTCTGCCACCCG
>NW_007745095.1:5259-15296 GCF_000696425.1 Galeopterus variegatus
TGGAATGTGGTGTCTCATGGAAGTTTCGGGCTGCAGCAAGTATTTGTGCAATCTCCGAGGGTGCCCCCTCTGTGAGGAACATTATGTGGAGCTCAGAAGTGGACACGGGAAGGCCACAGTGGCAGCTGGAAGTGGGCATTCCAGGTCCCAGCAGAGCCAGCCTGAGTCCGGGCCTGCCCACCCATGGGTGTCCAGCTGCCCCGGCACATCCACCCACCAGAAAATTGCTGGGAGGGCACCCTGAGCTTGCAAAATAGCACCTTAGCCAAAGCAAACTGGACATGAAACCCTTGGGAAATGGCCCTGGCATTTCAGCCACCACAGGAACTGTAAGAAGGCAGCCTTCGTGGCCGGAGACCCAAAATGTCCAGGTTTGTTTTCTCTGACATCTCTCCTGAAAATCAGAGCAAGCTCCAAGCAGAAGCTGAAGAAAGCACGTAAGGCAGGAAATAAATGGGACACTTGCATGGTGCAGTGACACTCTGGGAAGACAGACATGGGCCTGGGCATGACAGTGGGAGGAGGCCAGGACACGGTAGCCTGGGCCTGCTGGGGTCCTCAGAGGACAGGGGCAGCCACCCCCTCCTCCAAAGCCCGCTCCGAGGCCCAGCTCCCCTGCAAAGGCACCAGGCCCTCCATGCCCGGTGTCCTGGGAGTCTCAGCATTCCAAAGCCCGGCAAAGAACAAAGGCCGTGTTTGTGGCATTGCAGAACAAGCTTGGAAACTTTTAAATGTCAAAATGAATGATGTGGAAAGACTTGTGGGAGAAGCAAGAGACAGGAGCTGAGCTGGGAAAGTGGGGACGCCGAGGGGACGCCAAGGGGACGCTGGTTAGCACGTCCTGGGGCTCCTGCGTCTTTTCATAAAGGATGCTCAGAAGCAGCAAAACATCTTGGGCTGTCACGAGAAGCAGCGATGTGTCAAAAATGCGAAGATTAATGTGGTCCCGGCGGGGAAAGCTGGGGCACGTGTTATTGATTTTACCGAGGATCTACTGTCTGATTCGCCAGGGGATGTCGCCAAGCAGGGGGCGCCGCTATCCCAACCAAGCGAGCCCAGGCACGGTCTCCAAAGTCACATGCAGCCCTCGAATGTTAAGAGCAGGAGGTGCCAGGAACTGGCACAGAAGGCCACACGAGCCATCCCATTCCTAGTCCCCGCCGGCCCCTCCAGAGCAGGGACACTCGGGCCCCAAAGCCCTCCATATCCTGAGGGATGGCGCGTCCTGCACCGCGAGACAGGAGGCCGGGCCCAGCCCGACCTCCCTGACCTCAGCCTTCCCATCTGTGAAATGGCCCCTTGGATGGCAAGAGTCTGTGACTCTTGGAAAGAGGAATCCTAAGGCTTAACCTGCCAGGCAGGAAGCGAGCCTGTGAGTTTCACAGCGTGTTCCACCTTCCAGAGTAGTTTCATACCCGCCAGCTCAACCTTGTCACACAGGAATCCTAAGGCTTAACCTGCCAGGCAGGAAGCGAGCCTGTAAGTTTCACAGCGTGTTCCACCTTCCAGAGTAGTTTCATACCCGCCAGCTCAACCTTGTCACAGTCCTGCACATCAGACTGTCCCCTTTTGTGGATGAGGCCACGGTGGCCACGGGGGGCATCTGTGAGGTTACCCAGAGCCAAGGTGCATCCTCTATGGGCTCAGCTGTCTGCAGGAGGCGCCCTCCCAGAAGGAGGTCACTGTGCTCCCCAGGATGGGACACGGTGGCCCAGATGGGGCTGAAGACCTCGTGCTGCGGGTGCCACCCGCCCCACCCCCGGCAGCCCCTGCCCCTTGCTGCTCCGCTCTGCACCTGTGCAAAAGCTTCGCTTCACCCCTGCCCACTGGGAAGCCAGCCCAGCAGGAGAGGAAGGGGCCTGTGGCTGCAGGGAGGTGTCTCGGGGCCTGACATTTAGTAAAGATCTGAGGCTGGCTGCACCTCCTGGCCCCAGTGCTCATGCCTGACCCTTGCCTCTGGACCCCTTCCTTAATTCCTGCCGTCCCCACGGACCTCACCCCACCCTGGACCCTGAGCTAGTGACCAGCTTCACCCATTTCAGAACAGGGACATCACCCCACTCCCATGGTCACGTCCCGGACAGACCAGGTGCCCACCCTCTGATGGTGGGGCTGGAGAGGGGGCAGCACAGGGAGCAGACCCTTGGGGCCCCTCTCCCTCTATCATATGTCACAAAAACAGTGGGGTTTCCGGGTCAAGAACAGGAGCTCAAACGCTACAGCCCCGACCGCTGTCCCTCTCGGCCCCCCATGCACCTGCTCACCACCTGGACAACCAGGGACAGCGGCTGAACTCTGAGAACTCGCCCCCAGGTCTCCCCCAGCACCTTCCCTCCTCCCCCCAGCCCCTCAGGGGGACAGTGTGCTAGCTTGGTGGTCTGCCCTTTTAAAAAGATAATAATAATAGATAAAAACAACTCTTCTCCTTCATAACTGCCCCCCCCCCAGCCCCCAGACAACTGAGACCAGGAGTTTCCGGGTCAAGAACAGGAGCTCAAACGCTACAGCCCCGACCGCTGTCCCTCTCGGCCCCCCATGCACCTGCTCACCACCTGGACAACCAGGGACAGCGGCTGAACTCTGAGAACTCGCCCCCAGGTCTCCCCCAGCACCTTCCCTCCTCCCCCCAGCCCCTCAGGGGGACAGTGTGCTAGCTTGGTGGTCTGCCCTTTTAAAAAGATAATAATAATAGATAAAAACAACTCTTCTCCTTCATAACTGCCCCCCCCCCAGCCCCCAGACCACTGAGACCAGGATCTCGCCAAGCAGAGGACAGGACAAGGTGCCACGTTCGATCTGGCCCCACAGCTGGTCAGAGGGCGAATTGCCCTGGCAGAAAGGGAATGTGGGGCAGGCTCCGTGTCACCAGTGTCCCATCTGGGGTTCTCATCCTAGGGCTCCCAGTGACGGTGACTTGCAGGCATCACCCATCCTGGAGAGGCTGTGACCTCTGCTCCCATGCACAGCACCGACCGTGGCACTTTACTCTCCAGGCAACCCGGCCACTGGATCAAATGCCTACAGCAACACGAACGGGCAGAGACCTGGGACCGTGCTCAGCTGAGCAGGGCAGGAGGGGCTGGGCCGAGGAACCGCCTGTGGCCCTTGCCACGGTCTGCACCAGCAGCCCGGGCCCACTGAGGCAGCCTGACCTTCCCAAGGGAAATGTGCCGAAGGGGTCTCAGTGGCCCAGTCCTCCCGCAGAGAAGGGACGTGGCACTGCAGAGCCTCGAGAGCAGGCCTGCGGGGTGGACGGCTCCCGCCTCGGGCTCTTGGGGCAGGCCCGGGTCCCCATCTAGGAAGAGCAACGGTGCAGCCCAACCTGCATGGCCCAGGGATCAGGCGAAAAGGAAGGACGCCCGACACTCTCGGTTACCTGCAGACGGAACCCGGTGCTGCTGCCTGCCCTGGATAAAGGGCAAGGCCTGCTCTCCACGGTAGCAGGGGGTGCCAGCCTATCCCAGATGTCCCCCAAGCATCTGGTGGAGGAGGTGGGTGCAGGCCCCTCATTAGGGCCAGAGGGGAGATGTCTAAAGAGGGGAGCCCTCGCTTGGAAGGGAAGCCCCCTGCCTTCCCCCCACAACTACCACCACCTGCTGGGGGACAGGGGTGGGGTGCCCGGTGCTGTTGAACGTCCACTGGCAGCACAGAGTGGCGGGGGACCTGTCTGTTCCTGCTGGCTTCTGTGCTCAATGGCCTCAGCCCTCGGAACTAACTGCCACACCCCATGAAACAGGAAGCCCAGCGCCCACCGAAGGCTGAGGAGCCCAGGAGGCCATATGCATGAAGCCCCCAGCACCTGGCACTGGGAGGTGCTCAGTGACCGGTCCAGGAAGGCAAGGGCCACCCGAGTCCCAGGGCCACTGCTGAGCATGTGTAAGCTCGGCAGGCCCTTTACCAGGAGGAATTTGATGGGGGAGCGGGAGGGGAAAGGCAGAAAAACCTGGTGATCCGAATGGGACCCAAAGGCTTCCCCTGCTCCTCCTGGTCAGTTCTTCCTGGAGTGAGAGGTGAGGGGTCTGTCCCACTCCTGCCCCCACCCTGCTCCCCAGTGGCACGTCCCCCCGTTCCCAGCAATGCAGCCTTGGTAGCTGTCCCCGCAGGTGTGGCTCGGAGCTTACGAGTGCAGAGGCTGATCTTTAAGGAACCACTGCCACACTCTGGCAAATGCCAGGAAGTCATCCCTGGTGCTGTGGCCCGGAGGCCAGTGCTAAATGTCCTACATCTGTGAGATGCCCAATCCTAACACAAGCAGAGGAGGACGATGCTCCTGGCAGACCCAAAGCTGCTAGAGGGATGTGGCCACGGCCCCTCTGTGTCCAGAGCCCACTCGGTGCCTGCAACACGGTAAACACTGCATCCGCAGTGGCCCACCCTCCAGTCCCCTGTCCACCTCCTTGGATCCTGAGCTCCTTGTCACCTTACTCTCGTGGCCCGGATCTCACTTGACCGTAATTGTCTGCTCTTATTCTGTGTCTCCACTGAACTGGGAGCCTCCTGAAGGGGAGTTTTGCATCTGCCATCTGCCGTGATGCTTTTGTCACCTTACTCTCGTGGCCCGGATCTCACTTGACCGTAATTGTCTGCTCTTATTCTGTTTCTCCACTGAACTGGGAGCCTCCTGAAGGGGAGTTTTGCATCTGCCATCTGCCGTGATGCTTGTGCACAAGCCCTTGCTAAATGTTTGTTGAATGACTGAAAGAGCGAACGGTGCACACAGATGTGGACGGCTGCTCGTGTGTGTGCGCTCAGAGAGCTGAACCTGTGATGACCGTGATGATGGAAACCGAAGCAGGTGGGGGTGTTGCTGTACCTACACATGGCACTAGATGGCACCCAAGCACGCCAAGAAGGTGCCACCGAGAACGGCAGGTGTGTGTGGTTTGGTGGCAGGTTTCAGGAAAATTGTAGCAGCTGATCTCTGAGGTTCCCCTTGACTGAAAGGCTAAGATCTTGCACAAATGAGCCAGTATCAGCAGCATGTGCTGTATTAGATTTCTACAGAGAAAAAGAACCAATAAAATGGAAAGAGAGAGAATCATGATCAGGGAGTGGCTCACGTGATTACAGAGGCTGGCACGTCCGAATCTGCAGGGTGGGCTGGTGGGCCGGAGACCCAGGAGAGCGACGGTGCAGGTGGCGTCTGCAGGCCCTCTGCTGGAGAATCCCCCTTGCTCCGGAGGCCAGTCTTTATGTTCTTTTCTGGTCAGGCCTTCCACTGATGGGATGAGGCCCACCCACACTAGCGAGTGCTGTCTGCTCTACTCGGAGTTACCAGTACAATGTTAACCTCCTCTAAAAACACCCTCCCAGTTGTCACATCAAATTAACTACCGCACACACACTTGAGCTCAAATTCAACAAACAGCATATATAAGCCCCATAGGTTAGGATAGTGACCTCAGAAATCTAACTTGGAAGTGCTGTCATGGGTCACACCCCCTGCATTGCCTTCTGGGGGTACATGTGCATGAGCTGTTGGTCCAGAGAAGCCATGATCTTGCAGTGGAGACCTGCTCCCTTTCACGTCTCCCTCCTGTCCTCTCCCAACAGCCCTGTCATGAGTGCACACAGCTGCAGCAGGGACCCGCTTTCTCCCAGAGAAATCCAAAGGTTCGCTGGTCAGTATGTTTTCTGCACATGCACCCCCAGAAGGCAGTGCAGGGGACGTGACCCATGATAGTGCTTCCAAGTTAGATTTCTGAGGGCACTATCCTACCCTATGGGGTTTATGCATGCTGTTTGCTGGATTTGAGTCAATGTTTAAAAACTAGCTGCTAATCCCTAAAGGTGCATGAATTGATTGTACATAATTGAATTGGAAATGAGGAAGCGAGGAGAGGAAGAGATTTGACTCACTCAGCAGAACACAGCTGAAATCGCAGAGAGGAAAGAAAGTGCTGTTAGCAAATTCACTAATTGGAGTCATGATTACCTGCCCATCGTCAGCTGAAACACTTGCTGTTTAAAGGAAGTCTCTGGAGTTCAGTCCTGTTATAACCTCTCTGCTGGGAAAAGTTCTGGGTGCAGACCCAGGCTCAGCACTTTCACAAATGACCACTAGTTAACGCAAGGCACAGACTCACTTTAGCTACTAAGTTATGTTCTTTCACCTTAAAACTGCAAACAGTATCACTATCAGTAAAATTATTCCTTATTCTTCCACGCTGGTGTTTTTAAAGCAACTGTCCTCAGAAAAAGAAAAAGAAAACTTTAATTTGTGTGTATACATTGTCAACACAATAAAAACCTTTTGACCTGAACAGACATGTCTCAAAAGAAGGCATACAAATGGCCAACAGGCACATGAAAAAAATGCTCAGCATCACTGATCATCAGGGAAATGCAAATCAAAACCACAATGAGATGTCATCTCACCCCAGTTAGACTGGCTATTATCAACAAGACAGAAAGTAACAAATGCTGGCCAGGATGCAGAGAAAGGGAACTCTCCTGCATTGCTGGTGGGAATGTACATTGGTACAGCCATCATGGAAAACAGTATGGAGGTTTCCTCATAGAACTAAAAATAGGTCTACCTTACGACCCAGCCATCCCACCACTGGGTATGGTCAGTAAAAAAGACAAAAAGGAAAGAAAAAAAAAAAAAAAAACGGTCTCAATGAATGGGGTGGGACAGAAGTCTGAAGGGTGAGACCGGGACAAGCGGAGGCAGGAGTGAAGACAGCCCTGCAGAGACGTTCTGCTGCAGTGACAAGAGAAATGGAGGGCTGGTGGCAGGGGACCAGGGGCGGGAGGTTGTTTTGTTTTGTTTTTTAAATAGGAGTCACGATACCATGTGTGTGTGCTGATGGAAGAATCTAGCACAGAGGTGAAACTGTGAATCATGCAGAAGAGAGAGGAAGAGCTGCGAGAGGGGCGTGCACAGCCCACCAGGGCACGGATACAGGGCACGGATACAGGGCTACAGGGCACGGATACAGTAGGCGGGAGGCGTGGCTGGAGTTTGAACTCCCCTTCCCAGGAGATATCATCCCCTTTGGAAATGAGGCAACTAAGCCTCAAAGAAGCTAAGTTCCCTAGTGAGTGGCAGATGTGGCACCCGAGCTGCAGGTCCCGCTCCATCATGCCGTAGCTGCCCCTCTATTCTGCACAGCAATTATAGAGAGCTGGGAGGTTAAGGAACTCAAGAAACCCTTGGCCACGTTTTATTCTTTGTCTTTAATAGAAAGGATCATCCGTGTGTTGCTCAGTCACTGATAATTAACCTGGAATCATGCCCCTTCTCGGACAGGTCCGCGGTGCTTCCAGTGGTTCTTTGGAATTACATTCTCGCAACTGGCATGTTGCCATGTAAGATTTTAATTCATGAAGACCTGAAACAAGACTTCACAAAACGTCGTCCTGGTATATTTTCTTTTATCTATTTACTTCCTTATTTTTTTAATTTTTTTTTTAATTGTAACATAGTTGACTGTACATCTGTTATATTTCCAAGGAGGAACACTTTTCCTAAAGAAGTGACAGCTGGAGCATTTTCATCTTCCTATTACAATCACTATAATTTACAGGATCACTGCTCTGCTGGGGCCTCTGAGTGCCAGGCCTGAGCCTCCCATGGGTGGCCCTGCATGGCCCCAGGTGGCTGCTGGCACTCAACACGGATGCCCCAGGTCTCCACTGGTGGCACCGCTACTGGAGGGCACCCAAAGCTCGCCCTCACTCCTGCTCTACCCCTGGGGCAAATGCTCAGGACACTCCCACCACCGCGAGGTGTCATGCAGCACATGCTCTGTCACCTTTGCGGCGCTCCCCATCCGGCTTGGAATGGGAGAAGAGGAGAAGACGACACCCATTGTCCATGCCACCCTCTCCTGGCTGGTCACCACGGCCAGCAAAGGTGGTTCTGATGAGCAGCCGGGATCTAGAACAGTGGATGGACCCACTTTGCCAATGGAGTGACAAATTGGATGGGATATCAGCAGAAGGGAGGACTGTATTTTTGCAAAAATGCTACTTGACATCTAAAAAGCACTGGTCCAGTGTCCAATAACCCAGCTGCCTAGAGCCCTATGCAATGGAGACAATTTTCACATGGCCCGGTTAGTGGCTTTAAGTCAGCTTCAGGTGGGGCGTGCATCTATACACAGCTCACCTGTTACTTCTTTTGTTTCGTGGTAAGACACTACAAGGACACAAGACGACCAGTCTACAGATATTCCCTGAAAAACTCAAGGGTGTATGTCCCAGGGATACTGAGTCCAGTGCAACAGCTCTGTATATGAAGAATATTATTAACTATAATTAAACCAACCCAGACTCTTGAAAACTGGTCAGAGGAGATGCTCTTTCTTGGTTCGATGAGTGTTTTTACTCCTTTAACTGCAAGGCATCTCTCAAATGCTTTTCAGCATGGAATGAACTACAATTTTTAAGTCATGAACTAAACAGGTCAGAGTAAATACTAATTGAGGTAGAAATACCACTGCTGCTGCAGGGCTGGTGTTTGCACGGCTGGTTTAGATGTCTCCTGGAATCATCTTTTAACACGTCACTTTGAGGGAAAAGTTAATCTAATTCACTACAGTTTCTTTACCTTGGGAGAGGGTGGCTGTGGAAAAGGAGTAAACTGTAATTGAGATGTGACCCTCACTATTATTTCATGTTGGTTTTTGTTTGTGTGTGTTTTGTAAATGCTGCAGTCTTGGGCTGGCTGGTTAGCTCAGTTGGTTAGGGTGCAGTGTTGTAACACCAAGGTCAAAGGTTCAGATCCCCCTACCGGCCAGCTACCAAATAAATAAATAAATGTGGCAGTTTTGACAGGTTTTACTAACAGCAGCCTTCAATTAGTTTGTTTGGGGTTTTTTTGGTGGTGGGGGTGGGGGCAGCTGGCGGGTACAGGGATCGAACCCTGGACCTTGGTGTTGTCAGTACTACCATTTAGCTTTTATTGAGGTGCTATCTTGTGCCAGATACCATTCTAGGTGCCAGGAATACAGCAGTGAACAAAAACAGTTAAAAACCACGGCTGTCCTAGAGTTGTCCTAAAGCTTGCCAATAAATAGCTCTGAAATATGCACATGGCAGATCAGGACGATACTAAGCACCTTTCTGTCCTCAAAGCACTGTGCTGTGGAAGATGAGCCTTAACCCGTTTTCATCACGAATTTGGTGACTCAGAGCAAGTTCATGGCCTCTGTTAATATCCTACTTTCCTCTTAGCTTTGAAAATTCAATGATTAAACATTTAGAGCTGTAAAAACATTACACAGATGCCAATTTTATTTATTTATTTTTTTTTTAGGTTACAACACAATATTTAAAGACAGCATAATATCAGCTAAAATAAGGGAACACTTGATTACTGGTGATATTTAGAGTTCGTGTCAAAAGACTAAAGAGATTAGGCCAGAACTCTAATGGAAGACATCATGTACTTTCAGCTATTACTTATTTCTCTGAAGCAAAATCTCGGGAATCCAGGCTATTCTAAATATCTTTTACAGGGCTCAGGGTGGTCAGCCCTGAAAGGAACCGATGAGTTTTAAGTGTCTTCCTGGCAGATGGCCTGCCTTGGAGAGGAGCTTTAGGCAGATCTTCCTGCACAAAAGGACTGGCTTGCCCAGACGTGTTGAATGAAAACCAGCCCTGCAAGCCCGAGCAGTACCGGTTTGCCATGCCCAAAGCCGCCATGGATGGTTGGCACAAGAGGTCAATGCAGTGCCTCTCCAGTGTCCTTGTGTGCATCTCTGTCCAATCCAGGGGCTCTCCAGAACCTCTCTCAGGAGGTATGGTGAATGTGGGAGAAACAGAGAAGACAGACGGTAGGTGTACCACGAAGGATGTTGTACAGTGCAGCCCGGCCAAGGAGGCAATGAACCAGGAGACTCAGGGCTGCTGAGATGACCCCTGTATCCTTCAACCTCCCCCATGTCTCCCACTTCCCCAAACATTCTACAATTCAACCCATCACCTAGTGGCTTCACATAGAATGATTTTTTCTTTTTTCATGGGAAACAGGGAATTAATACTATTTTTCTTCAGCAAGTGCACCAAATTACATGTGGCAAAAGAAA
>NW_007745096.1:0-15296 GCF_000696425.1 Galeopterus variegatus
GACAATTGCATTACTTGTAAATAAAAGTAGATTTCCAAAGTAATTGTTCGTAAAAAAGGACTCTAAGTACTAAAAAGAAAAGAAAGAACTATTAAACTGGAAAATGTCTTACCTTGAGAAGTTCAGGAAATGAACATGTCGAGTGAATAAATAGGGTTGTTCGGCAGTACTTATATTTTTAATCAGTTCCATCTATTAAAAAAAGTACATAATTAGCATATATAGGATCTAATTTACCAAGCCATATTAAGCTAAAGGTTATCAACTATTCAACTATTCAACTATTCAACTCCTTTTATTCCCACTTATTACCGCTGGACCAGGGCCAAACAGCTGTGCTTTGTATAACATTTATGAACTTTTATATAAGGCTTCTTAGCAAATAAAATAGTGCTACCCAAATTCATGGTCCTGTATCTAATTTAGTTGATTGCTACCATGAAAACAATGTGACAGATTAAGTAATTTCAACTGGAGAAATCAGTGTGTTGTTATACTGAAATGCAAATAAAAGAATGCTTTTAATTCCCTCTTTTAAAGCCAATCAAGAAAAGAGGTTAATCATTATCTTATATTTCTAGACTGATGTCATTGGGATGTACAGAAAAATTGAAACTAGTGCTGCAGAATTTTAAAATGGGAATAAAATGAGGTCCGACTGCATTATTATTCTTTTTGTTTATAAAAATTTATAAGGAAAATATTTCATAGGAAACGCACAAATCCCCAAATGTCTTGCTCTTTTTTTTTTTTTTTTTGGTGGGTGGTCATTTTAATTATTTATTTGCAGTTATCAGCAAGGCAAAAAGCAGTTTATACTCATATAAACTAACTTTTATGGTCTTCTGGAACATGTCATGATACAGAAAATGTTTAGTAAAATCTGTTAGAAATTCCAAGCATTCTTATGACTCCCTGACTTCCTGAATTCTTTCCCCAGGTTTTCTAATTGGCCCCATCAAAACGGATACTGTGGAATTTTAAAAAAGCACATTGAAGATTGCTACTTTAGATGAACATCAGAAGTGCAGCATTTCATATTTTATGAAACGGTTCAAGTTGAAGACTGGAAACAAAACTGGTCATTCACATGTTAACCGCAATAGCAAAAACAACAGTAAAATAAGAGTCTTGGAACTCCAGGTCTGCCGCAAACATGACAGAAAATCTGGGTCTGCCTTGTTCCCTCAAGTCTAACACGGGGGCTGACACATACATAAGTGCATGATAAATATTTGTTCAATGGATTAACTCCAACTAGTACATGCTTTGTAGATTGTCACGCTAGGATCTCAGCATCTAAACCCTTTAATTAGGTATTCAGGCTCGCAATGATTGTTTGAAGAAATGAAATTGAATTTTAAAAGTAAACGACATGCACTTCATAAACCCTGTGCCTCTGTTAGTCTGTGACAGACGTGAGTGAATAACGGTCTACTTGTCCCCAAGCTTGAGCATAAAAGGAAACTGAATCCTGTCTCTTTATCTACTGTTTATCCTCTACGCACCCTGCATGCTCTTGTTTTTGGGAGTAAGACTTCCCGCTCGATCACTCTGTTAATTTTGGTTTTCCATGGATTTACCGATAGAATTACTGATTTGGAAGCATAACCATAGGTAATTTACCTCTGAGGATGACTGCTTAGAAAAATAACTCTTGACTGTGTGTATGTTTAATATAAAGACCATTAATGCTTTAATTGCTACATTATTTTTATTCAGATATTTTGCTGCACACATAAGTCATACAAGAAAGCTTCCTCCTAGTGCACAAGAAAAATGGAAGCATGGCTCAGAAGAACCATGTCTTTCACATATTCAACATTATATTACATTCTCTAAACACATGTCAGTGTGTTACATTTAATGGAAGAACAGTAGTGGTTAAGTTTTGAGAACAGTGTCATAATAGTCATAAAGCTGTCTATTTCACAAGGAAAAATGGATTAGCAGTGACAATGTATAACTCTTTCTAGACGTATCTTTAAACATAGAATAAAGGTACTAATGCTCATGTTTATTATATTAGTACAGGGAAGGCAGAGCGTACATTTCAGTTCTCATACAGTTTGCTGCTGCACACCAGAAGAAAATCACTTATTATTATTATTATTTTTTTTGTCCTTTTTGAGACCGGCTGCACCATGCTCAGCCAGTGAGCGCTGTGAGCGCACCGGTCATCCCTATATAGGATCCGAACCCACGGCAGGAGCGCTGCTGCGCCCCCAGCGCCGCACTCTCCCGAGTGCGCCACGGGCTCGGCCCTAAAATCACTTTAATGTACCATAAGCACAGGTTTAAGGCACCATGTTCAAGGTGTCACTGAATCTTCACAAATGCTAAGACTTTCCCCCTTTCTAGTGACAAGCAATGGCCTCCTGAGCTCCTGCTGCCCATCACCTGAGGCCATTCACCTGGTCCCCTAACCATGGCCAGCACCCGCCTTTTCTCTAGCCTGAGTCTTCCTCACGTGGATGGAATCATGGGTGGCAGTGGCACTACCCCAAATCACCAGCAACCACCTCTTCTTTCCCTGGCTCATGCAGGACCACTCCCAGCTTTATTCTGCTTCCAATGCATATATTCATTCATCGAGCACCTATCAGGCACTGGGGAGGAAACCTGAATAAGGTGGGCAGAGAGACATAAAGAAGACAGCAGACTGTGTCTTAGTGGTGCCCCAAGTGCACCATGACCAGAACCACACTCTCGATCCTTGTCCTTTTTCACTCTTTAAAAAAAAATTTTAAGATAATTATACATACATGTGGGGTACAAAGTTGATTTTCAATAGTTGTGTACAATGTATGATGGTTAGATCAGGATAGTTAGCTTATTCATATTTACTCTTAATTCAGCCTAATCTATTCCGGACAGTCTGGTTCTGTTTAATGCTACCCTCCACATTCCCGCAGGTCCTCCCTGGACTCCCATATTTGACTGATCACTCGCTGAGTCATGTTAATTCCACCCGTGCTGTCTCCCTCCACTGGCTCTCAAGACCACACGTGCAGTGGCCAGCCAAACTAGACCGTTCCTTGTTCCTTGCTCGCACCAAAGCCTGACCAAGTCCAAACTCGGGCTCTAGCTCCCTCTTCTGGAATGTTCTTCTGCTTCTCTCTGCATGTCCAAATCCTAACCACTCTTTACATCTGGCTAAAATGCCTACCTCCACCAGGTAGCCTTTCTGGATCTCCCCTCTCATTCAACATCCATTGATCTCTGACTCTGTATCAGGCAATGTACTTCTTGGGGCTGTGCTGTAGATATAGAGATAACAGCTTTGGTTCTTGCTGTTAGGAAGTTCAGAGTCTTGTGGATGAGGGACCAGGAGGCAGGTAAAATCATGTGATAAGCACCGTGGGGCAGAAGGCACATAGATGAGGTACTTCTCCCTACTTGCAGATGGAGATGTAATGCTTCCCCAAGGGAATGTTTCCCAGTGGTCTAGAAGGGCCCAAAGGAGTTGGCCAGTAAATAAAGGGATTCGAGGCACTGCAGCAGATGCAAAAAATGACCTGGGTATTAAGAAACTGCAGGAGTTCAGTGTGCCGGGGGCTGGGTATGGGACCAGCAAGGTAGTAGGGGAGACTAGAGTGTTAGGTAGGAGCTGGATAATAGAGGGCACTGCAGGACATGTGAGCAATCTCAACATTTATCCTGCAGGCAATTGCTAGCCAGAAAAGATGTTTTGGTTTTCTTTTTTTATCCCCCAGATCTGAGGGCAGGATGGAGAATGTGAAGTAGAAGGGTAAGAATTAGAGACAGAAAGCTCAGCTAGGAAGACTGGGCAATAATCCCAACAGGAAACATGAGGGCACGGGCTGAGACAGTGGTTCTCAGGGTGGGCCCCAGATCAGCAGCAGCAGCAGCATTACCTGGGACACGTTAGAAACGCAGATTCTCAAGACCCACCCCAGACCTACTAAATTAGAAAGAACTCTGGGGGTGAGGCCCAGCCATGTTTTAACAAGCCCTCCAGGAGAGAGATGCTAAGGCACAAAAGCATGAGAACAACTCAGGTCAATGTAAGTGGAGAAAGAGGGAGAAGTTTAGGGAGGGCCAAGCTGGTGGAATCGGCTGAACCTCGTGGCCACCTGGAAGTGGTCAAGAGAGCTTCCTTCCCGGATTCCTGGCCGAAACAACAGAACATATATGGTGGTATCCATTCATGGAGATGGAAAATGCTGGAAGAGGAACAAATTTGGCTATAGTAATGGGGGAAAGTGTGTTTGGTTTTGAACATCTTTGGCTAGAAATGATGTAGCCTTCTTTGACCCTTCACAGCATTTTCTCTGTGGATTTTTCAGGATGCACACTTTCTACATTACATTGTAGAGGAGTTTGTTTGTGGGCTAGCTTAGAACCAGCTTGTAAGCTCTGTGAGGGTTGGGGCCAGGCTTTATTTATCCCCTAGAAAGCCTAGCCCAGGTACCTGCACAGAACATATTCTCCATAAATGTTTATGGAATGAAGATATCCTTTTCAGAAATACATTTTTGGAGTTAAAAAATGTATGGTTAACAGAAGACAGAATTATCTATCCTTCAGGCAATGAATTGGGCCTTTCTGGGACAGACATTCACTATCCTGGTGCCATGTGGAGTGAACAGTTTTACCTTTATAATATCCAGGACATAACAACACCAAGCAAACTCCCATTTTCTGAGTGCTTTCTGGGGACTATGCACTGTATCAAGAAGCTCTGTATACACATGATGTTGTGTCATCTTCACAGGGACCTTGTGAGTTAAGTATTTTTATCCATACTGCACAGGTTAAGAAAATGAGGCACAGAAAGGCCCCATAGATTGCTTAAAGTCTTACCGATACAAAAAGGTGGAGCCAGGATTAAAATTCAAGTCTGTCAAATCCCCAAGCCCTGCTCTTTATTACTGAGCTGCAATCTACTTATCATTCCCACTGTCGTCTGATCTATACATCACCTTTTAAAACGGGAGGCAGGGTTGGTTAGCACAATAACTCTGGAGAACAAAGACGGCTTCTTGGGTATAAATTTTCTAGCTCTCATGTGATGTACTGAAAAATTGAAAGAAAGTTATGACAGGTGGAAAAACATTAAGAAATAATTTTGTAAAAGCATTAAAATACCAGAAAGAATATTTTTGAAACTTCTAGGTGGGAAAACAGAGTATATGCTAACAAGAACAGGAATGAACTTTAAATACTAAAAATAAATAAATAAGTAATGGAATGTATCCAAAAGAAGAAGTTAAATCACAAATCACAATGCTTCTGAGAATGAGATAGAATTGAGGCTAAGGAAAATAAAGGTGAGAATCAACCAAACAGAACTTATAGTGCAGAAGATGTGCCAGGAAGTAGTTTCTAATTTTTGCTTTCAACCTAACTGGCCAGGATGGTAGAGCAGAAGACCCTTTACCTGCAGTTCTACAAACACAGGAGAGGACCACATTCCTGACTTCTGTAGGAAGTGCTAATCAGCAGTAATGGTATCCAACCCTCTCCGGATCTGAATTCTTATGTCACTCATGAACAACTAGATCCCCTAGAATTTTGCAAAGCATCTTAAATGGAAGGCCATGTTTATAACACATCGAAACAAAATAAGGAGTAGCTGAGAGAACTCCTTGGCTCTTTAACCTCAGGAGCTGGGAGGATGGCTGGAGGCTAAGGTTGCCTCTCCCTCTTCCTGGAGTATAGGGAAGCTCTTCTAGCAGGAGTCAGGACCATCTTCCTACCTGTAGCTAAGGCCGTGCAGGTGGTGCAACACATGCCTGCAATGAAGAAAAAGCCCACCAGGGGGAGCAATGACATGAGCCAGGCCAGGAGGATGGGCCTGAACTGTAGAGAAAATCAATCTCATGGCTTCAATTGGAAGGAGAGAAACATATTTTATTTTTCTAGGCCTTGTTGCTTCTCCCTTGTTTTTTTTCTTTTTCCTTCCACCAAGTGTCCATTAATGGATTCAGTTTTTGTCTGTAGGACTCTAAGACAAGACCCTGTTTGCAGAGCTGGGTAGACTAATCCCCATGCATGGAGATGGACGAGGCTCATCTTTCTGGTTTGATTCAAGGTCCAGCTGGTGCTCATGCCTGTGGATACTGTTCCTCCTTCCATAAGGTCAGGGAGCTCTGAGGGTCCTTCTAAGAAAGGCTTTTCCAAAACATTCTAAGAAAGGGTGAGGTTCCTGGGATAAATGTGCAGGCTCCAGAGGAGACACCACTTAATAAAACTTAAAACTTAATAGTAGCCTGTCCTGGTATGACTGGTGGAAGGGAGACATGGCATTGTCTTCAGAGACTTGAGAGATTTGCAGGTGACAGGAATTTTCCTTGCTTAGTGGAGGATTCATTTTAATAAAAGGATAACTTTTCTAACAATTGGAGCCTTTTATGCAATAATTCTTCAGTAAAGTTGTGCATGAGAATCTCCTTGGAGTTTTTTTTACCCCAAAGAGACAAATACCTAGGTTCTACCCATACAAAACTAACTCTGTATTTTGCAGTGGAATCTGGAAGCAAATATTGTGTAAAAGCTCCCCAGAAGATTTTGATGCCCTTCACATTCAAGAATCACTTTTTCAGTGGCTCCCCACTATCTACTGAATAAAGTTCCAGCTTTTAAGCTGAACATTCAGTTTTCCAGGATTTGACTCCAGGTTGCTTTCAAGTCTATTCTTCCACATTCTTCTTGATTTATATTACATGTGAGTTAGTTTCCTATACACACATTCCTCCCTAAAAAAATGGGGTGATGATACCTTCCTGATAATGATGCTTCGAGAATTACAAATAAGTTGCTCAAACATCGAGTGCAGTGGCTGGTGCTCAATATACAGCATTAATAGTAGGTCCTCAATAAATATCCATCAAAATGAATGAACAAACACTGGAGAAATCTGCTTCAAAAATGAATAAGTGAACCTTCTTGATTAAACAGAAGCCAGATGACCATGCATTAGGGAAGCGTCAGAGGATACCTGTGGTCTCTATACCTTTTCCAAACCCAACATGGTTTCTTTAGGTGAGACTTTTTGTGTTTTTTTTAATAGTCACCTTTCATACTTGGAACCTGCGGTGGGCAAGAGCAATGGGACAGGGAAGTTTGAAACACTGTAAAGGAATACTGGTTTTCCCAAGAGGCTGAAGTGATCTAAAGCGTATGGGCTCAGGACCGCTGTCTCCCCCACCCTTTGAATACCCTTCAATATGATCATTGGAATAGCTGTTGAATAGAGTCAGAGCAGAAGTTCACAGTGAAATAGCAGCCTGTCCTGGCATGGCTGGTGGAAGGGTGTACACGAGTCCAGTACTTCCCAAACCATGAAGTAGAGTACTGTGGGATGCCAGTAAGGGTCACAAACACTCATGAAGAGTCCCCTAACCAACAAGGACTGGGAAACACAAGGTGACACCTAGATAAAAACAAAATTAAAAACAAAGAATCTGTGTAATTCTCAGGGTCTTTAAAATGCAAATAATCACAAATCTCCTAGAGGGGGACAAAGAACACAGCATCTCTCAAATTTATTGAACCATGGTATTTTCTCATTTTCACTGTCTTAGGGACTAAGATTCTCAGAAACACGCATAGGAAAATGCTGACATGACGGGTTTGACAGGGCTTCTTAACCCTGACTGCATCGTAATTTAAAAAAAAAAAAAAAAAAAAACTTTTCTGGGCTTTGCCCCAGAATCACCAGGAGAAGGACCACTGCAACTCTAGGTTTTGAAAGGCCCTGCTGGAGGTTCTGTTGTGCGCCAGCGAGGACAACCACCGCATTATGTGAATGGCTTTTGGCTTCAGGAGGGCCTAGGTTCAAGGCCAGGTGCCACAGATAATCATATTATATTTGGAAAGTGACTTAATCTGGTTGTCTTGGTTTTCTCATACAAAAAATAGGGAATCATACCCACATGCTGGGATATTTTTAGGCCCAAAATAGTTAAATTAAATAATGAAGGAAAACAACTAGCTCGTAATAGGTGCTGTTTCCAATTTGTAATCCTCGGTTTCAGTACAAATAGAAATAGTAAAATTATTTGCTTTCTCAATCTTTTATTAGGCTCATATGCCAACAACTTTTGCCCTTCTCCAATAAGGATGAAATAATTGTGGATTCTTATGTCTGCGGTATGCCTGTGTCACAGTGACCTTTACTGTACTTCAGCAATGTTCTGAAAGATAGTGTCAGACCATTAACACTAATGGTTATGAAGTTTTTTTTGGCAATCGCACCCTGTGTCTTCTGGGAAAAGTGTCCCTATCTTTCAAAAACTGCATACAATCTCCATTTTCCAAGAGATCATATAAGTTAGCCCAAGAAACTGAAATCTGGTTCAGAGCATAAACGAAATGATGTCATCAGGGGCTTGCACGGTACGCCGTGCACAGCAGCTGTCCACAGTCTTCTGTTGAGGCATTCTCCAAAATATAAACTTCAAAGGTGTTTCTATTTCTATAAGGGCAGATGTAACGGGACTTTTACAGGCATTCTAACATTTGGTGTCTTCACGCTCTCTTTCCTTTTTAGTAATCCCTTTGGTGTCTTGTTTCATTAAATAGATTTTTGAAATTTAGGGCTGTGAGTGTGCATGTGTGTGCGTCCATGCGTGTGTGCGTGTGTGCGTGTGTGTGTGTGATGACAGCTACCCTCCAGGGAGAAATGTATGTGTGAATTTGACGCTGGCTTAGAGAAGTGGCTTTGTGTATGAATGAAATGGTAGAGATAATTCCAGTCTTATACATGACTGCTATTCTAAAGTTCATTTGTAAGTCAGTAGTTTGGAACTTGGAACCCATTTTCTCATAGAGAAATAAATGTTCTACAGGATGGATAGAGTCCAGCCCACAAGAGCCTGTTTAACTCCTACTGCACCTGAAGCAGAATTGTTATTAACTCTAGAGAACAATGTTTCCATGGCAACACGTTTTCAGAGTTCTACTGTTTAAGGGTGAGAACCACCAACTATAAAATTTTAACTAGTCTCCTAAATCATTTCCCCCTTATTCCTTTAATACATTACCAAGAAGAGGAGCTATTCATACCATGGACTATTTCTTGAATATATTAAGTTAAAATAATATTTTTTCTCTGCTTGTTTTATGCACTTTGAAACTTTAGTAAAAGGGATACACAGAACAAAGAAAAGAGTTTCTCTAAACATTGCTGGACTACTTCAAGCATGGCCCCTTGTCATATCATTTCCTGGCTACTGTCCCTGCAGGCCAGAGCAAATGAGGGGCTGCAGAGTGGTGATGGTCACTGTCGTTACATTTGTTTTTACATCAAAATTGTGTGTTTGTTTTTCTACCTTATCTACCTTTGCCTTAGGTTTATAAACTTGCTTTATAATTTAATAGGAATCTGTAATAACTAAGTAATGATATATATTCTCGGTCACACTGACCACAGGAATCAGATGTTTCGACTACACAATACACAGATGATGCTAGAAGTTGTATAAATATATCACAGAATCACACGACTGGAAAGAACCTTAAAAGATTGTCTAGTCTGTTCTCTGGCTTCCAGACAAGCCAACCATTCCAAACAGATGAGAACTAACCTATATTTTACAGGACAAGGAAGAGTTTGTTTTTAACCCTTTCCAGATCTAACAATCTATACACTGTTAATAAATTATTGTTAATTTTTAATCTAAATTATTCCATTCACAGTTACAATTGTATTTTACTTTCTCATGTTTGCTCCTCATAGGAAACAAAGTAGGTTTATTAATGTGAAATCCCACAGCATAATTAAATATTATGTTTTTTGTTCTCTCTTCTAGGACAATGCTGAACATCCCAATGTCTAATCCTGTAGTTATCTCTGTCCTGCTCTCTCCGGGCTGTTCACACCGTGTCTTCAGCAGTAGGAACTAAAATCTAGTTTCATCTGAGAGCTGAGCATAGTTTCCACACATAGGAATATTTAAATATAATCTGAAAAGCAGGCACTAAGACTTAGACTCAAAGCAAAACCAAATTTAATAATTATAATAAAATTATGTTAACACAGGCAACTTATTTGTAGTTATTTTCTTTCAGGTGGTTAAAAGGGCATAACCCGTCCAATCATATTAGCTTTTCCCTCAAGCAAGGAAATCAAAGAGAATCGACCCCTATTAAACAAAGTTATGCATAAAAGGTGATATCATTAAATGTCACCAAATATAATTTTTTCTTTGGAGAGGCTACTATTAAACTGTAACCTCAAAATATTTTTTGCTGATTGATGATGACTATTAATTATGGGTACTGGTAATGACTATTTAAACTTGATACTTAGAGATTCTTTAATGGAAGTTTTCAAAGGAAATGGCATTTTGATCTTTATATTATGGAAGACACTAAACAAAACTGGCTTTAGGACAAGTACTGTTGGCTGTATTACTGTCTTAACAGTCCCAGTTTCCCTCAAGATGGAAGAGAAAGATGGGATTAGCAAATTAGGAATGAGATTCACTCTGGAGGTTCTGAATGTCTCAAAGGTGAGGATTATGTCCAAAAGAAATGAAACTGGGTGGAAATTTTCATAATTATGATCTCAATCTGATAGTAAGCCACGTGCCTTGTTAATTCCCCCACTGCACCACTCACTGGGTGGCTGCTCACCCCAAGTAGCTAAGAGGACAGAAGCAACGTTTGGAGACCAGGCTGAGAAACTTGCCCCTGTAAAATGACCATGAGAACACTATGTCTAACTTTTCTACATTAGTGAAGCACCTCCAGGGAGACTATCGTCCCTACCTCTGTGCAGGTTTACAAAGGGCAGCACTCCTTCCTACCTTGCCACCAGCATGTCCACTGTATGGCTCTGCTATCTTAGGGCAATATTGATCCTGAGAAAGGGGTAATTTTTTTTTTAACCACTGAATACTCCAGATGGTGCTCTTGAAGCCTCATATCCTCTGAGCTTACCATAGCAGGAAGCTCACATCCCCCATCAATCAATTGTATTCCTGGCCCAAAGAGGGTTTTCTCTTTACCATAGCCATAAAGATTTAGGACACTGGTGCAAAAACGCAGAAGAAGAAACATTAAAAGAAAATTGTCTCATTTTGGCTGTGAAGATATCAGCATTATTTACAGTTCAGAGGTATGACTCTCTGAGATGTCCGTATCGCTAATTTTACCTAAATAGACAATGACAAGTGTACACTGTCCTCCATCCGTCTTAATAAAAGTATCCTTTCAGGGGTAATTCATGGTTTACAGAATTCCTGCAGAACCCTGACTTAAATTTCCTTCCACACTCTGGCAGAAATACGGCATGAAATTGAAACTCTGGTATGCATTTGCAGGAACCTGAAGGATGTCCTATAAGGTACCCAGTAATTACACCAGTGAGTTGAAGCAAAATACAACTTAATGATGGGCAAAGTCCACTTACTTGCTCATTTTTAGTAAGCCGGGTTTTGTTGTGAATGTCTGATGTGACCAAATTGAATCCGTGTTTCTCTGACAAGATTCTCAGGAGCAAGACCACAGTGCGACTCCCACACTTGCCTACTCTGTTGTACACCACCTGGCTCGGGAAAGGTAGTACCTGCCGGAAGAACGAGAGAGCAACCGTGAAACGCCTGTACCGAAATACTTACCATTCTCCCCTCAATTTCAGACGATACATGTTTGATAAATCTAAATGAGAAAAACATATACCAGGTTAATGAGAGAACAGAAGTGAAGAACTATTATTTATCTTCAAAGTATAACCAGACAGAAATGCTGTTCGTGCTCTCTCTCCATCCGTACTGGTACCAAAGACTGGTAAAATTTCACGCAGTGGACAAGATTAATTACCAAGCTTCTTTTGTTTCTTCTTAGGAATGAAATATATAAATGCATGCTTTAATGATAATATTTTTTGCAAGTTATTTTTTTATGAGGACAACTTAATTTGTCAAGTTATCAAGAAAAAAATGGTAATTTAAAAAATTGAGATATGATTCACATACTATAAAATCCACTCTTTTAAAATATATAATTCAGTGGTTTTTAGTATATCCACAAAGTTTGCAATGATCACCACTACCTAATTCCAGAATGTTTTCATCACCCCCAAAAGAAATCTCGTACCCTTTCCATTTCTGCCACTACTTCCAGCCACTGGAAAACATTTATCCACTTTCTGTCTCTAGGGTTTTGTCTATAGGATTCTGGACATTTCATGCGAATGGAATCATAAAATATGTGAACTTCCGTGCCTGGCTTCTTTTACGCAGCATAATGTATTTCCAGGTTCAGCCACGTTGTCGTATGAATCAATACTTCATTCTTTCATATATCACATTGTACGGATATACAGTATTTTGTTTATACATTCACCAATTGATGCACATTTGGGTTGTTTCCACTTTTTGGCTACTGTGAATGATTCTGTTATGGACATTTGTGTAGAAGTTTTTGTGTGGACATGTGTTTCCAATTCTCTGGGGTATGTAATAGTCCCCCCTTATTTAAGGGGGATACATTCCAAACCCCAAGTGGATGCCTAAAACTGGGGATAGTACCAAACCCTATATATGAGTATACTATGTTTTTTCCTATAATAAAATTTAACTTATAAATTAGGCACAGTAAGAAATTAATAATAACTAATAAAAACAACAATGATAACAATATATAATTGTAATAATATACCAATAAAAAGTTATGTAAACGTGATCTCTCAACATACCATAATGTATACAAACCTCAGTTGACCACAGGTAACTGAAACCATGGAGAGTGAAACTGAGTATAAGGGGACAACTGTATATCTAGGAGTGGAATTGCTGAATTGTATGGTAACCTTATGTTTAATTTTTGAAGAACTGCCAAACTTTTCAATACAGCTGCACTGTTTTATATTTCCACCAGCAATGTGTAAGGATTCCAATATCTCCACATCCTTGCCAACACGTTACTGCCTTTTTTAAAAATTATAGCCATCCTAATGGGTGTGAAACGGTATCTCATTGTGTTTTAATTTGCATTTCCCCTATGACTAATAATATTCAGCATTTTTTCATGTGCTTATTGGCCATTTGTATATTTTCTTTGAAGAAATGTTTATACAAATCATTTGCCTATTTTAAAATTGTCTTTTTACTGTTGAGTTTTAAGAGTTCTGTATACAGATGTTCCTTGACTTACGATGCAGTTATGTCTCAATAAACCCATACTGTTGAAAATACTGTAAGTCAAAAATGCATTTAATACACCTAACCTACTGAACATCATAGCTTACTTAGCCTAGCCTACCTTAAATATGCTCAGAACACTTACATTAGCCTAAAGTTGAGCAAAAACACATACCACAAAGCCTATTTTATAATAGCATTTTGAATATCTCTTGTAATTTATTGAATGCTGTACATTACGTCAAAATCATGATGGTTTCACACCATGGTATAGTTGAAAAATTGTCGAGTTGAACCATCATAAGTCATGGGAATGTCTGTATATTATGGATTTGCGAATACATGATTTGCAAATATTTTCTCCCATTATGTGAGTTGTCTTTCCACTTTGTTGTATCCTTTGAATCACAAAAGTTTTTAATTTTGACAAAGACCAACTTATCTAATTTTTTTTAGTTCTTTTTGCTTTTGATGTTATAGCTAAGAAATTATTGTTTAATCCAAGATTATGAAGATATACACCTATGTTTTCACCTAAGTGTTTTATAGCTTTAGATTTTTGATCCATTTTTAGTTAATTTTGTGTATGGTGTGAGCTAGATGTCTAACTTCATTCTCTTCCATGTAGATATCCAAATGCCCCAGCACTATTTGTTGAAAAGACTATTCTTTCTCCAATTTATTGTCTGGCACCCTTGTCAAAAATGTACGGGTTTATTTCTGGACTTCCAATTCTATTTCATTGATCTATATGTTTATCCTTATGCCAGCATCATACAGTCTTGATTATTATAGCTTTGTTATAAGTTCTGAAATTGGGAAGGATGAGTTCTCCCAACTTTGTCCTTTTTCAAGATTGCTCTGGCTATTCTGAGTCCCTTGCATTTGCTTATGAATTTTAGGATCAGCTTGCCAATACCTTGCAAAAAAGGCAGTTGAGATTTTTTTTATAAGGATTGCATTAAATCTGTAGATCAACTTGGAGACTACTGTCACCTTAACAATATTAAGTCTTTCAATCCATGACCATGGGATGTCTTTCTACTTCTTTAGTTCTCCTTTGATTTTTTCATCAATGTGTTGTAGTTTTCAGTATACAAGCCTTATACTCCTTTTGTTGAATTTATTCTTTTTGATGCCATTACAAATGGAATTGTTTTCTTAATTTCAATTTGGACTGATTGTTAACTGACAGAAATACAACTGACTTTTCTATATTGTTCTTATATTCTGAAGTCTTGCTGAACTCATTTATTAGCTCTAATAGTTTTTTGTGTAGATTCTTTAGGATTTTCTATATACAAGATCATGTCATCTGCAAACAGAGATAGTTTTACTTCCTTTCCAATATGGATGCCTATTATTTCTTCTTCTTTTCTAATTGCTCAGTGACAATGATTTTGATATACTGAGAAGCTACTGTGAAAAGCATCTATGATTAAATATTTATATCCCCAATAAAGATATTATTTTCACTTTGAATGCTCAGCAGTGACCAACTGACAAATGATAATCAAAGGAATCCTTCACTCAGCACATAGCCATAACAGAAGGTCATAAAAAGGCACAAAGCTAAAGAATACAATGTACTATAAAAACATAAATATACCCCAAACTTGCCTATAGTATGCCATTTGAATTTTTGCCTTTTTAATTATAGATTAACTTATTTTCCTGAAATATCTCATGTGCAGAGTAGCATTCATAAGTTTGGAGCTTAAAGGCTAATTGTCTTTGCAGTAAGATATCTATACCAATCACTGGACATGTACCATTTTTATATAATCCTTCCATATATTTTTGTTATGAGCAATATTTTGTTTTTTTAGGGCCAGTGAGTATCCTCTATTATGAGTCCTCACAGTGCCTTGAATGTGCTTTGTATATAAAGGGCCTTGAAAGACTGATTCTTGGCTGCCGTAAGGAATTTAAGGTGCTGTTTAACATTCATTAACACAATGATTCTGCTAAAATGTGAAACCAAGAGAATCTCCAAATATAGCTCACCCTTCTGACCAAATGCTAACAAAAGTCATCGACATAAAAAGATAGTTGTTATAACAGGTCATTTTTACTTATGATTTAGTTAGTGAGTTCCCCAGAAGACTGTTCTCTGGCAACTACTGTAGAAGTTCAGATATTCAGAGAAATCAATTATGTTTTTAGGTATAAGGTTATGGC
>NW_007745097.1:0-1423 GCF_000696425.1 Galeopterus variegatus
AAGAACTTACTCACTACCCCTCCTCCCCCAGAGAGAGCATTAATCCATTCATGAGGGATCTTCCCCCATGACCCAAACAGCTCCCAACACTGCCACATTGGGGATCAGATTTCTACATGAGTTCGGGGGAGCACAACACATCCAAACTCTATCAGTAGGCATGACTGATCACATCATTGGTCACTGGCAATCAACTCGACCTTCAGCCTCTCTTCCCTCCCTGGAGGTCAGTGGATCTGATCACATCATTGGTCACTGGCAATCAACTCGACCTTCAGCCTCTCTTCCCTCCCTGGAGTCCCATCCAGGGACTAAAAGTCCCAATCCTCTAATCACATGGTTGATTCTCCTGGCAACCAGCCCCCATCCTGAGGCTATCCAGGAATCCACCAAGAGTCACCTCATTAGAATAAAAGATTTTCCTGTCACTCAAGAAATCCCAAGGGATTTAGGAGTGCTGTGTCAGATTACTCAGAAAATTATCAGGTTCAAAGACCAAATATTAGAGCAAAACATTCTCCTAGCACTCCCACCTATCTGCAAGGGTTTTAAGGCCTTTATCTCAGGAACAAGAGGTAGAGATCAAATATGTATTTCTTATTATATCATACCATATTATACAATACTAAGACCAGGCATAATTTTCTGTCCCTGTTAAACAACTTTGAGACCAAAGTAAAATTAACTTAGGTACTTGCTCTAGGACATACCTGTTCCTGAAAGATAAGATTGTGAAACACCTATCAATAGATAGACACAGACAAAGATGTCGACATAGACGTAGGCATAGTTGATATATAACCAGAATAGCAGAGTGTGGCAGAGACTAGCCAGCTGTTCACAAGGCCTGTTTTCTCATCTTCTTGGGCTCACAGTGAGACTACATTTCCCAACCTCAACTGAAGTTAAGTGTGGCCATCTGACTGAGTTCTAGCCAATGGAACATTAACAGAACTGATGTATGTCTGATATACAAGTATACCTCTTACATATGACTGTCCATGCATTCCCTCCCTCTGTGGCTTGAGGTGGATAACCACCATTATTTTGGAAATCATTTAGTGAAAATGCTGGAATCACAAGATGTAAGGAGCTTCTGTCCTAGCCAGAATCACTACATGGAGAAAGATCACCTGCTGACCAAAAATATAAATTGGATGGTTTTGTAAACTAGCAATAAACATTTCTTCTCTTAAGCCACTGGAAATTTGGAAAATGTTTGTTATAATAGCAAGCACCATCCTAATTAATGAGTCAGTAAACCGTCCTTAGATTCAGGCTCGTGGGTACCTAGCTTGGTAAGCAGAGCAAAAGTGGGTTTCCTCTCTATACTCCCCTCAGCCACCCACCTTGTGCTGGGAATTCTGATCAACTATATGGAACGTCTGCTACTACTGCATTTGTCATCCTCTTCAAATAGACC
>NW_007745097.1:6857-7681 GCF_000696425.1 Galeopterus variegatus
TTGAAAAAGCCTATGGAGAAACTAGTTCACTACTCTCAGAAAAACTAACTCCAGAGTTTGACTATAAAACAAAGCTACCAGTACAGCTATCCATACAAAAGTGGAAGTTCGGACTTAGGAGACTCCCAATGTGTACACAGAGTAAACAGGGAAAGCTGATGGCCCAGTAACTGACAGCGACCCCACATCTATGGTTATCTTCAACCACGATGCAGTGATTGAAAGCTCACATGTCAAAAGGGCTTGGCAGATGTGAACATGAGTAGAATAGGCAGGGTCTAAATGATAGGGAGTGGGGGAGACTGTGATAAACAGTAGCACCTGCTGCTTCTAAAGGTCAGGCTCAGCTTATTTCTACCCAGTTGTTTCCATGCAGAAATGCAGGTCTAGATTCGCTACATCTTTATATTTTTCAAGAAAATTTGAAATCTCAAATTTCATATAAAAGTTTCTAATTTTTTACATCAATGTAAAAATTAGGATGTTTTATATGAAATATAAACCACAAAGTGGTTTGTGACCTCTGCACTGATGGAAAAAGGACTATGCTGCAGGAATTTCCTGATTCCTCACACCCATTCAAATCTGCTTTTGCTCTGAGAAGAATAGGTTCCTCACTGGAGTTCAAGAAGTATGCACCAGTTACTAGCATAAAGTGAAATCTTCATCTATATAAACAACCAAGAATCACCAAACATTTTAGGAAAAACAGCAGGTGGTACCAAATCTTACAAGCAGAAAAAGTAACTTCCGAGGTAACTTTATTACTTCAGAAAAAGAAAATCTTCAATAAGCATAGTTACTTAAGTATACTTTAGTATACT
>NW_007745097.1:12636-14309 GCF_000696425.1 Galeopterus variegatus
GCAAGATCAGAATTGGTGGCATTAAGCAACTTATGCCAGCAAGTTGCATAAAGAAGATTGGAGGTCTGAGGATCAAGCTCTAAATCACCCCTGTTCTTGGGCAGGGCCAGGGGGTGATAGGTAAGCTGAGGAAACAAAATGTCATGCATTTCTAGAATTTTTGTTTCCACTTTTAGAATTCTAGTTTGGTCTTGAGGGCCTCCTCCATCAGATATGTGAACGAGGGGAGTGGTGGACCAACAAACAGGTTGACCTACTGAACCTGTACAAGAGGCTTGGGCGTACTTATTTGAAGCAAGCCCGACAGCAGAAGGAGGACCTGCAAGATCCCCTCCAAAAGTCCCCACATAATTTTTAATTAGGGTGGCTGTGAAGTATGTTTGGTTTCCAGAAGTGCACATTTGGTATGAAGAATAACAAGTGCTATGCATAGATTCAGCAAATGTGCTGCAAGGACATGGCTTAAGACTCCCACCACTGCTGGCTATGAACTTAGGTTTTTCAACACAACTATAAGTGGGAGATGATGAGGACAAATAAGCTGAACGGGTGTCACAATCTACAACAGATATGTATGAGGTAGGAGGACTAGAAACAGTCCCACCCTTGCAATCACATGGTTTTCTGTACTGTTTGTTCACCAATTAGCGAGTGAGTCCAGGATCTCCAAAGCCGGACTGGACCTTGGGCAGCTGACCAGACAAACCAACCATCAGGAAGAAAATGCTGGTGCCATGACCCCTGTGGAAAAGAAAAGAAAAAGACATTCTCAGGGATCTACCGAATCCCTGGCTGAGAGGTTATGATCAACTTGTTTAATCAGCCGTTCTGGCAGCCATCTGGCCAAGCTATGAGTGAGAGAAAAAACACAGACTGAACCTCTACCCCAGATCAAAATTGGATCTGGGCCATTCCAGGAGTTATCTAGGGGGTCCTTCCATTTGACCATGGCAAATTGTGATTGGGACTCGGAATGCCAAAAATGATCAGCTGCTGATTTGCCATTGACATCAAGATTTAAAAAATTAAGGATGAAAAGGGCATGACTTAGTAGATTCCTGGGGGAGCTTCTTGTGGGGTACTATTTCCCCTTTTTTATATTTTCAAGGCAAGTTTTTAGAGATAAATGGGCTCTTTTGACAATTCCTTGGCCTTCAGGGTTATAGGGAATGCCTGTAATATGTTGAATTTGTAATCTAGCACAAAAATCTTGGAAAGCCTTGGAGGTATAGCCAGGGCCATTGTCCGTTTTAATCTGTTTTGGGATTCCCAGGATTGAAAAACAATGTAGCAAATGAGCAATAACATGTTCGGTTGCTTCTCCTGTCTGTAAAGTGGTGAGCAAAAACCCACTGTAGGTGTCTATGGACACGTGAACATATTTTAGATTACCAAATTCTGATAAATGAGTAACATCCATTTGCCAAAGCATATTTGGGACAAGTCCTCGAGGATTAACTCCCAAATGGGGAACAGGCAAGAGCTTAACACAGGAAGGACACTGTTTAACTATCTGTCTAGCTTGTTCTAGTTGTTTGAAACATTAACCTAAGTGTGTGAGCATTAATATGATGAAGGGAGTGAGCAGTTTGTGCCTGTGTAACAGGATCAGTGGTAATGGTGGCCACTGTTTTAGTGGCTGCATCAGCCATTTTGTTTCCCATGGCGAGAGG
>NW_007745098.1:0-6388 GCF_000696425.1 Galeopterus variegatus
TTTTTTTTTTTTTTTTTTTTTTTTTTTTTTTTTTTTTTTTTTTTTTTTTTTTTTTTTTTTTGCAGTGAGTTATAAACTCACCTTGTAGTGAACCAGTTCATTGTGATCAGTGATCTAGGACATTCAGACTTGCACAATGGTGCATGTTTTCTGCGGAAAAATAAAAGATTCTTTTGAAAAAACACATCCAATGTTATGCTTAAAATGTTGAAACGTAGGTCTTAAAAACATGCCACTCACAGTCACTTGTGGGCTGGTTATCCTCGCCACCCATGCTTACGTGCCCACTAATTCCTGCACAGGACCACGTGCGCAGTAAGAGCAGACAGATTTCATGAATGGATGATCGAGATAAGCACAGACCCCCTCGTCGGCCGACTGGGTCTGCTGATGACAAAGTGCCCTGACTTTTCCCGTTTAACGCCTTTGGGGAATATGTCCCTTTAGGCTTCCGTGGAGCTATAGACCCATGTAATTCCTTCTTGATAAAATACCTTTTGCTCAAAATTTATCTTAAAAGTGAGAACTAGGGGAAGGGAGGGAATCGATGTTTGCAGAGCTGGGGTGGAGACAGCGGTACAAGAGACCAGGGGCAGAAAGGGCCTGTTTCCTGCTCCTGCAGGAAAGTGAGTGGCCGAGGAGCCCAAGACCACCTACAGCAGTGGGCCATGAACAGCAGGCTACAGGGGGGAGGTGCCCGTGGTGGCCTCGCTCCGTGGTGGCTGTGCCCCGTGGTGGCCTTGCGCTGTGGCCTGCTCCTGCCTGGTGCACAGGGCAGCTCCGCAGGGTCAAACAGAGTGGACTCTGGTGCTCACCCTCCTTTCTCGTTCTCATCTGATTAGTCACCTCTGTTGTGTGGTGTTGATCCAGGCAGTCGTTTAGGAGTTAGGGTGACAGGTCCTGGAGTCACACCTGGGCTGAGAGCTGGTTCCCCCTTTTATTAGCTGAGTGACATTGGGCAGGTTACTTCCGTGCACCTCATTTTTCCATCTGTTAAATGGGGTAATTCTAGTGTCTGCCTCCTGGACGGCTGTGAGCATTAAATAAGATGCTGATGTAAAAGGCCCAGGGAAGTGTCTGGCTCATTAGGTGATCAATAAGTGGTAAACAGGCTTTAGAAGTTGTTTGTTCCTGTATTTGTTTTGAATAGCAGCCAGTAGAAGCCAGGTGACTTCTGAGTTATCACAATGAATTGTCTACGTGCTCTTGGGTATGAGGTTTCTGTTTCATTCAGTGAGCCATGAGGTATCCCCAAAGAAGATGCAGGCCATGCTGGACCAGAGTGACCTTTGGGGACATTTGCCTAGCCTGGGTCTGGAAGGTCTGGGCTATGAGGAAAGGGGCCAGGAGAGCTGGGGGAGGCCTCTTGGCTTGAGCTGAGTATGACTGTGGGCGTCACACAATCTCTTGGGGTCCCAGTTGCTGCTTCTGTAAATGGCTGTCATGGAGATTGTGTCCTTGAGTTGTTGTGAGACTGGAACATTTATGACACTTAAGAGCAGACAGGTTGGGGCCCAGAGTCTGCTCCCAGCAGACGGGAGGAGATGCCATTCACGCTGAGGTGACCCCAGGGGGCCGGGTCACTGGACGTGACGAGGGGAGGAGCCAGAGACCAGCGTGAGTGTACAGCCTGCCCAGGACGAGAGGGTGGTGGAGAGGGGAGCTCCTCTGGACTGGGGGGTCGAGGCGGGGCCTCCTGCGACAAGGCGAGAGTGATCAGACAATGGGTGGAGCCTCCCTGAGGAGATCTGAAGCAGCCCCATGGTAGCAAGGTGAGGCTGGGGTCCTGTGGGCGGTGGCCCTGACCACTTCATCGGTCAGGGGCTTGCCACGAGTTGCCCCAATAGACTCACACTCTCAGCAGCTCGAGACACAGCTTTATTGAAGATGTCAGACAAGAGTGGGTGATCGTGGAGCATGTAGAAGCTGTGGTTGATCACCCTGAGACAGGATACTGTGATGGCTAATTTTATGTGTCAACTTGACGGGGCCACAGGCTGCCATTGCTGTGCGTGTGTCTGTGAGGGTGTTTCTGGATGAGAGAGTCACATGTGAACCATGGACTGAGTAAAGCAGATCACCCTCCCCAAACCGGGTTGCCCCATCCAGTCCGGGTAAGGCCTGGATAGAACAAAAGAGCTGAGCCCCCTGCTTTCCTCCTGCCTGGGTGCCCTGAGCTGGGACGCCGGCTTTTTCCTGCCTGTGGACTTGAACTGAAGCACTGACTCTTCTCAGGTCTTGAGCCTGCGGGCTTTGGGACAGGAACTCACACCATGAGGCCTCCTGGGTCTCCAGCTTGCCAGCTGCAGATCCTGGGACTTGTCGGCCTCTGTAATTGTGTGAACCAGTTCCTTACAGTGACTCTCTCCATCTCTCTCTCTTTCCGAGCTTCTATCGGTCTGTTTCTCTGGAGAACTCAGATTAAAGCAGATACCAAGGAAACATGCGTATAGCAATGTGTATTATCAGTGTCCTCAAAAAGTTGAGGCTCGTGGAGAATGCCTACCGCTCTCTCCTGCTTCCTGCCCCAGGAGAGGCAGATCTTCATTATTCGAGGACCTTTGGTCTAAATTCAGGACTTGCGGGGAGGATGAGGAACCAGAAGGAGAGATGTTTTGCGGGAACGTAAGAGCAGACCCAGGTGAGCACAGTGCCATGTGGCTGAGAGGCTTCAGGAAGAAAGAGGGACGCCAGCACTACGATTTCTTCGAAAAGCCACGTAGGAAGAGTTTTGAGAAAAGACCGCTGAGTTTTCTATTTGATGAGAATCCTGAAAAAATTTGAAATTGATCAATATGTATTTTCTCCACACCAGGGGAAACTGAAGTGCACACTGGCCATTTTGATTAAGCCCGAACTCCCTGCGGGAAGAGGGACAGCTGTCGTTTCAGATAGCTGAAATTTCAGTCCCAGAAATAGCTGCCCTGCTGCCCTGTTACAGATGGCAGAGCAAAGTGCAGGAAGTGCTGGCTTGGCGCGCGTGAGAGAAGGACGGATAATGACGTCTCGTCCCCCGGGCGAGGACCTCAGAGTCTTCAGAAATGAACAGCACAGCAAAGACTCCAAGCGATTCCCGTTGAGCGTTTGGGGCTCACCTGGAGAGTGAATTTATCTGTTCCTGATGGCTGAGCCCTGTGAGCTCAGGACACCAAGCCTTGGGAAGACTGAGCAGGAATGTCAGGCTCAACACAGAGCCACCACCAGTGCAGAACCATGGTGAAATGACAGCCTCACACCGCTGGGACGGAGTCCATGGTCACCCATCAGCCAGCACCCCCTCCCAGACCCGTGCCAGGCACCAGGAGAGAAAGATGGAGAGGGGGTGCTTTCTGTCTTGGGTAATTATTTCCGTTCCATGTTAATGCCGTGCCCCCTTCCCATGTCACCTGCAGTCATGTGTCCACATGCAGAATCCACTCTTGCCTAAGACCAAGGAAAGGCACTGGCTGAGGGCACTATTGTTAGACATGCAGCATCTGTGGAAGTCACCTAAATTCTTCAAAGCCATCAGGTGCTGCCCAACGTCAGCCTCGGCGTCTGGGTATAAAGTTTACCTTTGTCTGGATCTACCACCGTTGTGGCCGGGCCTGCTGTAGCTAGTCCTGGTCTCCCTAGGCGTGCGTTCTTGTTAAGTAGGAAGGCCGAGTCTTGGGGCTGCTTTGAAAAGGAGACTTTACCTGTTGAAGGTGTGTGGGAGGGGCTGGAGTGGAAAGGTGGCCATGTGAGACTTGTCTCTTTCCAAGGCCATGGTCAAAGTGGGTAGCCAGGGTGTTTCTGACCCTGCCTCTTGCCTTCCTTCTTGTGACCATGCTGGCGGTGGGCAGCCCTGTCCCCCAGATGCCTGCGTTATTCCCCTGTGCCTGCTGCCAAAGGCCCCTGACCAGGACGGCTGGGATTGCTAGACCCGCCCTCCGAACCTTCCCTAGCCAGGCAGTCCACAAAGCTGTGTAATGCATACCCGTCTTCCCTGAGTCTAACTCAGTGGTTCTCAACTGGTGATTCTGCCCCAGGGGACATCGGGCAAGGTCTGGTGACACGTTTGGTTGTCACAGTCAGGAGGTGCTCCTGGCATCTAGTGGGTGGAGGCAGGGATGCTGCTGAGCACTACACAGTGCAGAGGGCAGCCCCAGCACACAGAGTGACCTGACCCATGTGACAATGGTTCTGAGGCTGAGGTGGCCTGGATTTTAACCTGAATGCCTGAGTCCATTTCAGAATGAGCCAGTGCCATGAGGTTCCTACTGAACACAAGGACCAGAGACAAGGGTGGTGGCTTCATGCTGTGTCCATGGCCAAAAGACAGCACTGGCAACTCACACCTGTGCAGTTTTAGTTCACAAATAACTTCCTCCTGCACACGAGTCTCAGCATGACCCTGAGGGAAACCGGGACAGGACCTCCGTGGGTTCCCAGCTGTTGCCTTCCCGGAAGGGGGTTTATGTCTACAGTCAGGAGGCAGGTGACGTTGGGGAGGGTCCCCTGTAGCAGGCTGGGGAGGGATGGCCGGTCTCAGGGACAGAGCAGGGGACAGCTGGTGTCCATCTCTGCTCCTCCTGCCCAGGGGGCTCTGTGCATCCTCACCCTTTGCCATCCCTGGGTCCCTCATGAGAATGAGAGTGGGGTCTCCCCCAGACCTTGGGCAGGCACATGACAGCCCCCTGGCCAAGCTCCCCACCCAGTGCTACCTGCCTCTTCAGTGAAGACGAAAACCTCCTTCCAGGACAGCCACACCTGGGGATCTTTATGTCCGGTCCATGCCGAGTGTCAATTCTGCTTTGATGACCCAGGAGCTGCATTTGTGACTCTCTGGTAAGTCAGTGGATATCTGAGACCCTCCATTCCAGGAGCAGCGCGCTGCCCTTGGCTGAACAAAAGCCATAGCCAGGGCTTGGATTTGGAGACACTTCTCTGTAGAGATGACAAAGCGAGCTGAGATTTGCTGGCCCTGGCCGTGACTCCCTGAGAAAGGCTTTCTCTCATCCCCCTGGATGGACAGGGCCATGATTCAGGCATCTTGTGCCCAGAGGAGAGGCAGACGGCTCTAACATCACAGATGAGGCTGTTTGGACGCGAGACTTTTAAGTGGGTCGGGTGGAGGTGGGAGCGTCATCTGTGAAGCTGGAAAGCTGATATCAAGCGGCATGGGAAATCGATTTGGTATCCTCCTGCTGAATTAATTGGCCTCGCTCACTGCCTGGGAAATTAATGATGCTGCACTCCGCGCACACTGGAAAGTGGACTAATTAGCAAGAAATGCACAGGTTCTTGTTCAGTGGACATGGACTCGGAGCTGTGGCTGCAAAGCTCAGAGGCAGGCGGTGGCGTCCAGGGTGTCCACTCTCTGGACCCCGGTGCTGCGAGTGTCGTGCCTGTGTGTGTGCGTGTCAGTGGGGAGCTGGGGAGACCTGATCTTGTTCTGGGAGAGCTGGGCCAATACTGGCCAGGGAGACCCTCTGTCCTGGTTTGCCTGGGACTGTCCCAGCATTAGCACTGAGAGTCTGGCATCCTGGGAAGGCCCTCAGTGACTCCAGACTGGAATGGTCGTCAGTCCATAGAGCACAGCCTCACCTCACCCAAATGGAAAGACCATCTGGGCACTGTGTGTTGGCTCGGTGACTGGGCCTCCCTGGACATCCCATGGGGAGTGGTGTCTCCACCGAGGCTCCCACAGCAGTGAGGGTTATGCTGGGCAGTGAACACTGTGCCAGGGAGGGCCCGTCCACCCAGGCAGGAAGTGAGCCCCCCATAGGGAACCTTGGTGGACTCAATCAGACAGGGGGCAGTGAATGCCCTGTGTGGATGGGTTGCACCTTTGGGTGGTCAGCGGGGGCCCAGAGGAGCCTTCTGTGCTGGACGCAGTGGTGGTGCTGTTCAGCTGTGGGGACGGGGAAGGTCTTGGGAGCTGGTGGGGGGCCAAGGCCCTGCCTGCAGGAGCCCACCTTCCAAGACTTGTGGGCCGGTGGCACCATTTGTAATATCCCGGGAGCAGGACAACCGATTTCTTCTCTTTTAAAATCAAAATCTGTGGTTACTTGTCAACACTCTATATGAATCCTGTTCTGGGGGAGGGCGTGGGAGGACAAGGGAGGCCCCTGAGGGGGGTGAGGGTGGGCGCATCTGCCCCCAGCACCTCGAAAAGATGCCCCATGGGGTCGGCCAGGCCCATCCTCACGGGAACGCTGAGCAGGGGGACCGAGTCCCCGGTGGTCAGTGGGAGAGCGGGGCACGTGCCTTCCAGCCTGGGGCACATGGCATGTCCACCTGTTCCCATGCTCCGCAGCCAGGCGCTTCTGCTGCGAGGCCCACCCAGAACACCTGCATGCCCAGCGCTCTTTCCGCGGAGTAGAAGTGCCCGGATGTTCCTAACAGGGATTCTCAGCAGGAAAGG
>NW_007745098.1:7145-8223 GCF_000696425.1 Galeopterus variegatus
GCAGCCAGGCGCTTCTGCTGCGAGGCCCACCCAGAACACCTGCATGCCCAGCGCTCTTTCCACGGAGTAGAAGTGCCCGGATGTTCCTAACAGGGATTCTCAGCAGGAAAGGGAAAAATCCACACCAAACAACGACGGAGAGGCAGTGGTCCCTGTGAGGAGAGGCCCTTTTTCTCAGTTCCCGGCTTTAGCAGTCTTAGCTCTGGTGCGGCTGCTGTTCCATAGAAGACTGCACCTCATTTGACTCCGTGGTCTCTTGCCCAGCCCTGTTAACCCTTCGGATGGTACAGGACATATGGCCAGGGGTCAGGGGGCCTGGGGCTGGATGCCTGGAGCTTCTGCTGAGGAGCTGTGGCCTGGGGCTGTCCTCTAGTCTGGGCCACATTTGGCAGCGCTCTCCAGCGGGGGTGGGGCTGCGGCAGGGTGGGGTCCGGGTACTGGTTGGGAAGGACCTCACTGCCTCCTTCTACCTGGGCTCAGTGCTGTGCCTCAGACCCAAAGCTCGAGGGTCTCCGCAACCGGCTTGGCCAGGGCAGCCAGGCCCAGGGAAAATCCAGCTGTGGCTGCCTGGCATCTCCCGGGACTGCTGTAGATCTGAAATTTAATTGCATACTTCACAGCAAGAAATAGCTCTGTGCAGAAAACCTAACCCAGGGCGGTGGGCAGGCTGGGCTGGGGCCTGGGGTTTCCTGGGAGTCTGTGCCCCCAGCCGTGCTCTGTCCTCCTCTCCACACTCGCTCCCAGGCTGTGTCGACCCCACTACAAAGTCTTCATTTCCAGCTCAGAGCACTGCTTGGCTGTCCCCCAGGCAGCTGGAAATCCTAGCCATGGCCTGAGAGAATAGACACATAAAGGGACAGTGGCCAGACCATGTGTAAAACAGACCTCAGAGCCACAGCCGCAGCAACCAGCCCAGGAGCCAGCCCATTACCTATGCTACCCAGCCCAGCCATGATCCACACTGCTCAGCCAAAGAAGCCAGCCCATTATCTATGCTAACCAGCACAGAATCCAACGCATTATCTACAATAACCAGCCCAGAATCCAGCCCATTATCTACACTAACCAGCCCATTATC
>NW_007745098.1:11426-15290 GCF_000696425.1 Galeopterus variegatus
TTGAGAGATTTCAGGTGGGTTGGAAATTCCTTCCTTTCAGACAGAAATGCAAGTCCCTTCTCACTTCTCAGCACCAGCAAAAATGCAGAGGCGATTTTTAAAAATGGGGTTTGACATTTAAAAGTAACCAGACCGATTTTATACCAACATTCCAGAGTTTTTTCATCATGTCACCACTGATCTTCAAAGCAGCACTTTTTGAGGCTTGTTTCCTAACACGGGAGCGTCTGCTCTGACTTCACAGCAGCCGGCTGTGGAGGGACACTTGGGAGAGGCATCGGGGCCTCTGGGGCTGGGCCACCTGCCGGCCAGTGCCCCTCCCCTGCCAGGGCTTGGGCTGGACCAGGGGTGACTCATTGTTGAAATGGCCTCTCCTTCCATTCCCCTGATCACAAATGATCACTTCACTTGACAGCTGTGTAAAATAATTGCCCCCAAGTCACAAAATAAAAGAAAATAACACCTGTGGGCTCCATTCTGATGTCTTACAAGTCTGGGTTTTGTGCTGAGGGTTCCGTTGAGGCAACGAGAGAATTGAGACAGTTCAGGTTTCAAAGACCTCAGGCTTTTTGTGAGGTCCAGGGCCGAGCGGGCAGCTCTGGCAAGCAGCTGCCTCATGAGTCAGCCCCCCGGGCCTTGTCCCTCCACAGGCAGGGCCCAGACAGAGCCTGCCCTCACCCGGGTCCTCTTAGACCCCTTTCCTGAGCACCCGCGGCCACCGTGATGGACTGGGGGCACCCTCTCTTCATGGGTGGCCACGGGGGTTGGAAGCGTGGACTGGGGAGTCGTCAGACATGAGGACCACACGCAGACAAAGGCCCCAGGGCTCAGCAGGCAGTCAGGGCAGAGCCCACGCAGCGGCTCATCTGAGTCGTCACCAGCCTGGACGTCCCAAGCTGCCCCAAATCCAAAGCTGCCATGTGACAGCTTGCTGTCCTTCCTCTGGGTCCCTCTGGCCCAGGGTCTCTGCTGGGTGCCATCTCCAGTGCATGGGGGAGGGGGGCACTGAAGAGGCAGCAGGACCCCAGCCCCTGCCTCTGCCCCTCTGCTCTGGCTCTGATGGCGCCCGTGGCTCTGGGGGACCCGCTCTCGGGCCTCACAGGCTGGGGCTGTCCTGCCGCTTTGGCAACACACCCCATCAGCGTTAGGACCTCAGCCTGCAAACAGCCTCTCAGGACACACATGTGCCTGCCCAGCTGTTGCGGGACTCCAGGCTGGCCATCCCCTGTCCCCTTTTGTCCTGGGCTCGCTCCGTCTCCTTCCTGCACTCCTGCTCTCCAGGGGCCCTGGCTGAGCCACCCAGCTGCTGCCTGGTGTGCGACGGGATCCCTCCTGTCCCACCTGCAGGGCTCCCACAGAGGGGGTGGAGGGTCAGGAATGAGGACAGACACACTCTAACCCAGGGTCAGGATTCTCCATTCGTCACCCCCGGTCCCTGTGTTGTTTAAAGTAGAATTTCCAGACACTGAGGACACCACACCCACTGTCACACCTGGTTAGTGCTGCAAACCGTCAGACAACGCCTGGGCCTGCGAGGCGGCTGCAGGAGCAGAGGGAGCTCACAGAGCACAAGCCGAAGGCAGCTGCCATGTGAGTGGCAGGCAGACCCCCCAGGAGCTCCAGACTCGAGCTCCAGGGTGAACGGGGCCACTTGGCCAGGCGGATCGAGACTCCTGCCCTGGGCTGCCTGGAGTCTCTCCTGGTGAGAGCCCTCCGGCTCCTGGGCTGGGCTCAGCATCACCTCAGCCTCTGGCCTGATGGGCTTCAGCCCACCCACAGGGGCACGGTCCCTGCACCTGCATGCAGCACTGGCACCCACGTGCAGCTCTGTGCTTGGAGCCCGCTGCTCCCCAGCCGGCCTCCACGTGGCCTGCGCTGGCTGCACTGCCGCCCCCTGCCCGGGCCACCTCACCCCAGAGGCCCTATGCTCTCCCCTCTGCCAGGAGTCCTCCGCGGGCCTGGCAGCCCGGGGTCTGAGCGATTTCTGGCTGCACCTTCCCGCCTCCTCTCCCTCCATCTCGCCTCCCCACCCTTCCTCATCCAATTATTTCCTTCTTTCCGGAAACACGTGCCTTTTCTCCCTCTGAGCCTTTTAGGTGAGTGTCCTCAGCCTGACCAGCTTCTTATCTCCAAACCCATAACAAGTGCTTCCTTCTCCAAAAAGCCCCTAAGCCTGGTCCCTGGCTCTCACAGCTCCACATCCGCAGCTTTCTTCTGTGGCCTCTGTCCTGTGTCTTGTGATGACCTCTTTCTCTGTAAGCTCCTGAGGTCAGGGACCCCCCCGGCGTGCATCCCAGTGCCCAGAGAACCTGGCACTCAGCCAATTCTCTGAATACGTTCTGAAGGAAGGAGAGAAAAAAGGTTATTGCAAAGCAATAACTTTGACTTGAACCCAGTTCTAAGACACAGAGCAATGCAGAGCCCATTCTTACATGGAGGAGGAAACGGTCTCTTCAAACATGTGGCAGATGGTCCGTATCAGCAATAACGGAAAGGGATAAAAATGACGGCCTTCTGGAATCGTGCAGGCACCTGATGCCATCTCCACAGCACAGCTCTGGGAGTTGCTGGGTCCCCATGTCCCCAGCCCCCAGCCCTCAGCTTCAAGGCCAATGACACACAGGCTGTCACTGGTTTCCCTGCCAGTCCCCTCCGGAACCAGGTTAAATGTCGCCCAAGGGGCTATTATGGATGATGTTAACATTATCAGGAAGACAAAAATTATAAGCATTACTTTGAGTGAAATGGTAATTTGGGTTTTGCAGACAGAAATCATTCATTCCAGCAGATCGATGTGCTCATGGAGAGGAGCCCGGCCCGCAGCCTGGCAGGTATTGATCCTGGCTGACTTAGGGACTGCGCAGCAGCGTCGACGCTTAGTGAGTCCCATGGATTTTCGGAGAGGAGGCCAGGACATTATCGTCAACACCAGAAGACTTAGCCTGGGGTGCCTTAGTCAACACACCCATAAAAATTCAATGAGGCTTTCCGCCTGCTCTAAGTTGAAGTCAATTTTTAATCATGGTACTCATACGAGTGCACTGTAGATTTTACAGCAACAGTTTCATTAATATTAAAGAACCTTTTTTTCTCTCTTTTTTGAACATGAAAAGAGCCAATTTACGCAAGTTCTGGAATGTATCCTAGGACCTCTTTGGACTCTGTTCTGCCTAGAGAAAGACGCAGCCTCTCCCAGGCGTGCTGTGGAGCCGCATAGAACTGCAGCAGGTGCTGGCTCCTGACGCCTTCAGTACGTTTCTCACTGGGCTGAGATCAAGTTGCCAATATCCATTTAGCTCAGAGAAATGAAATGTGTCTGATAAACTCGCTGTGGTAGATGGCAATAAACCACTTGAAACACATCACAAGCCAGTCTGCAAAGGCTTCACATTTTCAACCTAGAGGATTCCTCTAGAATCGAATGGTATTACCAGAATAAGTTTTTATACAAATAGGCTGTACTGTAAGGTTCTGGTGATGGCCTCCAGTGAAGAGGTTGTAGATGACGAGATTGGGCTCATCTACAGGTGCATCACATTTTGTTTACATACGCATAGCTAATTACATATGCACAGCTTATTACATACGCACAGCTCATGGCATATCAACAGCTCATCACAAATGCACAGTTCATTCCACATGCATAGCTCATTACATATGCACAATTCACTACATATGAACAGATCATTACAAATGCACAGCTCATTACAAATTCATAGCTCATTACATATGAACAGCTCATTACAAATTCACAGCTCATTACATATGAACAGTTCATTACAAATTCACAGCTCATTACATATGAACAGCTCATTACAAACACACAGCTCATTACGTATGCACAGCTCATTACATATGAACAGT
>NW_007745099.1:0-1081 GCF_000696425.1 Galeopterus variegatus
GAAAAAAAAAAAAAAAAAAAAAAAAAAAAAAAAAAAAAAAAGAATACATCCCTGCCTGGGCTTACTAATCAAATAGGATTACTAGAGGTCTTTTCACTTAACTGCTCTTAATACAAAATTATAAATTATTTTCTTTGTCCTTTAGATAACTGGTTTAAAAACTTATTTCATAATAATTTCTTGTGCTCTCTGCCTTTGAAACCCTTTGTCACTTTGGTTTTATTTTTGTAATAATTTGTTATTTTATTCAACTAAGTGTTTTAGCCTTTTGTTATTTGACAAAGCTTTCCAAAACTAAATTCTGGAATCTCAATATTTTGTTTTAAACTAACTTTGAGGAATTCTAAGGGCCCTGGAGCTTCTCAAATGATATATAAAAATGTATCAAAACTAATTGGCTTATTTAATAAATTAGACTATATGGGAAAGCATTGTCAGTACTGAAGGTGTTATGGATATGTGTTCCAAAATCTTGTAAGGTTCTTAAATATCTGTGTCTTGATATAAATGCTACCAGTCATAATCTTGCTTTAACTATAATTTTAAAATGTTATGTCTTCAGATATTTCATGAAAAAACCCTGATAGGTACAGTTTCCTGACAAACTTTGAGTTCATAGCTTTAAACTAAAGTTCCAAAATTCTAATGAAGAAACTGATGGGTTTGTGAAATTGTTCACAAAGGTCAAAACAACAAAAGTTAGTGAACTAATTATAAAGAATTATGAGTTTTAACAATTTCTTTATTTTGAAACACTTCTTCTAGTTCTCTTAATGTTTTGTTTTCCAAATTTAAGAAGTCTCTCTCTCTCTCTCTCTAAGCTATCTATAACTAACAACAGTTTGGTAAAATGTCATTTAAAGCAGAAATAAAAGCATTTGTTTTCTCCCTATTTGATCCCCCCAAATTTAATAACTTTAAGTATCTTTAGGATTATTATGACAATGCGGCTATTTTTATAAATGCAATGAAAATTAACTTTCTCACTTCTAAGTTGCTAACCCCTCTTTCATGTTACCTTAATTTTTCCTAACTGCTGCTTCATCCTGCTATTCATCTTCCCCCCCCCCCCCCCCCCCGG
>NW_007745099.1:2081-15289 GCF_000696425.1 Galeopterus variegatus
TCAACTTCTTTACAAAAGCAGTTCTCTAAATTTTCCTGGCCTTAAAGAGGGTGTTTGTAATTTGGATGATACATCCTGTTCCTAAAGAAAAGACTTTTAATTGATCAAAAATTTTACAAAATAATAGATGCCTTAAAAATAGTAATGTCTTGGACAGGTGAACAATAAAAAACTCTCTGGATTCAGAGTCAACTATTATATGGAGCAGAATCCCATTCCAGAGTTTCAACAATTGGTAATTACACCCAATTCACAGCACCTGGTATGATGCCAATGCAGCCACTCTGAGATGATGACATCATCAGTCATCACCTGAAGTAAATTAAAAGGACGTGCCATGCTAAATGATACCAACTTTGCTTAAATGTTTAAATGCTTTTGTCTTAACTGTGAAGACCTGATCTATAGCTTTGGCTTTTTCTTTTAAATAAATAAAACGGGGGGAGATGTGGAGTATGCATAAAACAAATGTACTTCACAGGGTCTGGTTTTCCAAAGCCTTGCAGTTTCAAATATTGACCTTGCAAAGGACAGGAAATTTTCCCCAGGCTATAGTCTCTGTTGTAAGATAAAGAATTGTAACACAGCAAGGTTTCTGGCTCAAAGACAGACAGGTTACTGATTGATATGTAAGGATACTGGGAAATTGCTGTAGGAGAAGAATGTATGCTAGAATGAAGCTTTTGTTGCAAATTACATTATGAAGGTCACCTTGCTTGTCTTACTGAATATTACCAGCTTCTATTGTTAAACTTGTTAAACTATACTTAGCAAAAACCCCACCTATGTTGTCTTCCTGTAACTTCCTGGTCTGGAGAATAAATGTGGGAAGAGAACCCTAATTCATGGTGAATTTCCCAAATGGAAGGAATGCCCCTATCTTGAGGGTTCTGGGAGATTAACCCCTTTTTGGGGCTTCTCACTGCTCAGAAGAGATGGGCTTTGAGTAATCTTTGGTAGCTCCATCACCCAGGGGAAAAGGAGTGACAAATCCATGGGAGGCAAAGCAACAGGTTTGTTTTCAGGAAATATATTGTATAGTACAATTCTTTATAAGCCTTTATTTGTTGAGAAAATCATATGTTCATTTTCAAAAATGTTAGTTTCATAAAAATGAGCTCTCAATCTTGACTTTAAAAAAATCACTGTGTTGAAAATTCAAGAGAATTTACTGAAAAATTATTTCAAACGAAAGTTTTTAATAAATAATATAATATAAAATGAATATAGCTTTATAATATAATGAACAATAAATTTAAGACCATAAATGATAATTAGATAATACAGTTATAAAATACAAATGATCATCCTTAACAGACTTAAAACACAAATTTTAAAAATTGGGAAACTATTCAACTTATATATTCAAAAAGTCCTAGTTGCCCAAATATATAAATAGTTTTTAGAATTTGGTAGGAAAAAGACCAACTACCCAAGGAAAATAAGGACAAACAAAAGACATAAAAATACAGTTCACAGTAAAAAACAAAAACACAGAAGTAGCCCTTAAATATAGAAAACATACTATATCTAATATTTTTACATGTTAATTTGGCAAAATTCTTACAAGTTTGACAATATAACATTGGTGGGTCTATGAGAATATAAGTTCCTTCATACGTTAACTGGTGGGAGTACAAAACCACACAATACCTGTAGAAATCAACTTGGCAAAATAAAGGATATTCTCATTGCCCTTTGACCCTTTGATCCCACTTGTGGGAATTTATCCTATGTGTGTACATGCACCTGGATGAAATAACATATATTTAGAATGTAATTCACAGGAGGTAAATCAACAAAGGATAGCCTCAATCTTAGCTATTATTTTGAATTTTGAGTCTTTGTTAGAACAGATCAACACACAATTTATGGGATCCTGGAGTGGGGTATTCTTTTCAATTCTCTTCATACAAAAGGATCAATTCACTTTACTTTGAACAGACAGCAGCATGATTTATAGGCATGCCCCAGGGCATTTGAATTTTAGGGAAATTACCTTTTTCTGACACATTACCCTGTGAAGAAGAGGCTTGAGTATTTTGATGTTCTGGAGAACATTACATTCATCTGCTATGTTGATGTTATAACGTTAATTATACCTAGTGAGAAAGAAGTAATGAATTTTCTAAATGACCCGATTAAGAATATGGGTGCCAGAGACCCAGTAAATGACCTGGTAAAATACCCACTATATTGATAAAGTTTTTAGGGGCCTAAATCTCACTACTAAGAAAGAGACACAGTGCTTATCATGCTTTTTCAGAATAGGAGAACATCACATACCCAGGAGGCTACTAGAAATAAATAAATAAATAAATAGAAAATAAAAGTGTTTTCAGGGGTTCCACTCAATGGTGTAAATGGCCTTGCTGTTTAGGCTATATAAAATGGTATAACCAATAATGTTAGATATATCCATGGGCATAAAGAAACTGTATGAACTCCCTGAGAAGTACCAGTAGGAGAATCATAGAGCATACCTTTAAGGTTCTAGAGCAAAGTTATGACTTCTGCATAAGACAATTAATCAGCTTTAGAAAATCAATGTCTGATATGCTGCTGTAGGGTCTTATAGAGACAAAGAACAACTAAAGCTGCCTTTTATGAGTGGGTATTGCCAGTTCCACAAGCTGAGCAAGCATAGTAGTAGTGTATCATATGATAGCAATGGTACTTCTTAGATCTCAGAGCAGATGTGAAAGACACAAGTTAAGCATGCAGGTGGCCCAGAGCAGATAGAGGATGAAAAAATCTGACTCTGGTTTATAAATGAGTGGGTCCTTTTTCCTCACATTCATCCCTGTCAGAGAGATTCACTGCAGAGGAGGTAGTGAACAATCAAATGGGTGGGATGACTTTTCCATTGCATGTCAAAATTGTATCTGTTCCCTGCTGCCACAGAACTTGTATTTGGACCATAAATATAGTCTAATATGGAGAGTATGCAAGGACCTAAAAGCAAGAATCCCACTCGTTGTGGTTGATCTAGAAAATGAATCTGCTAAATATCCAAATTGTCCACAGCAGAGGCTCATACTGATCCTTGCATTTAATACTATCTCTTCAGGACAGCAACTAGCCACATGGTGGCAAGGCACATGGGACCTTATATCCCCCTGGTGGGGTCATTGCTGAGATTAACACATATTCTGAGTGTAGATTTTCCTTCCTGCCCATAGTGCCTGGACCAACACCATTGAAAAAGTGTTAAAAGTGTCTGATATGATTTGTCATCAAGGGATCTGATTTGATTTGTCATCAAGGGATCTACACAATATCAGCTTTTGTGAAGAAGATGCGATAACAGGTATTTGACCATGGAACTCACCGACCCCAGTATGTACAACATCAGAAGGAAATGTATGGCCTGGAAAATACTAGGAAGACTTTTTAAAGGCACAGCTAAGACATTAGCTTAGGGAGAGTACCTTGTGCAGTTTGGATGCTTACCTTCCAAATTCAGTACATGCTCTGAACCAATAGCCATTTTATGATGTGGTGTCCCCAGTAGATAGCATACATAGGCCTGGAAACTAAGATATGTACATAGGTTTGGCCCCACTCACCATCATACCCAGTGATGTACTTTCATGCATGCAACTAGCTTCTGTTTCCAAAGAGGGTGTGTTTCTTTCAGAAGATAGAATAGGGGTTCCACTTAAATAAAATCTACACTTACCAACCAGTAACTTTGCATTCCTTGTGCCAGAAGATTAGTATGCAAAAAAAAAAAAAAAGTTTACTATATTGCAAGGGGTGATTGACCCTGATTTTCATGAGGAAATAGGATTGTTGCTACAATACAGGGACAGTGATGAGTATGTCTGGAACTCTGAAGATTCATTGGCGTGTTCCCATGCCTGCTGATAACTATAAATGAGCAATTGCATAAGAAACCACAGCCAACTGAGCAAGCAGACTAGTCTCTTAACAATGCTGTTCAATAATGAAGAGAGTACAGAATGTGTCATAGAGTAGAGAGATGATGACTACAGTCGTGCTTCTGTATTCATGGGGTTTGGTTCCAGGATGCCTCCTGGATAACAAAACCAGTGGCTGCTCAAGTCCCTTATATAAAATGGCATAGTATTTGCATATCTTTCTGTATACTTTAAATCATCTCTAGATTATTCACAATACCTAATACAATGAAAATGCTATGTAAATAGTGGTGATACTGCATTGTTGTTTATTTGTATTATTTGTTATTGTTGTATTGTTATTTCTTACTTCTTAAATATTTTTGATCGGTGTTTGGTTGAATCAGTGGATGTGGAATTTGTAGATATGGAGGGCAAATTGTATCCACTGTAGCAGCAGCAGTGAGGCTATAGCTTATCCAAATTGCTGTCCTGTTCTCATAAGTCTCCTCCTTTTGATTTTTAAAATAAATTATGTCTAACCACTCCCTTGAAACACCAGTGACAGTGTAGAGTGCATTTGGGGTGTGAGTAAATCCAAAAGTGCAAGGGGTGGACTGTAGCAGATGCTGTCTGCAGCCTCGCCCAAAGGTGTTCCAGGAGCAGTCCTCAACCAGTGACTAACAGAAGTTCATATCCAGATATCCAGACCCTTTGCTCATGATGGGAGTTACTTCTGAGACACACATGTGACACTAGCTTCCTGAGTTCTTCCATTAAGATTAACTCCAGTTGTCTGCAGTGGTCCCTGGCTTGAAAACCCACACTTTATTGCCTGCCCTTCCTTCCTTGACTCCCTTCCCCACTCCCTTTCTTGTGTTTTCCTCTCTCTTCCAGATAGACTGCTTGTACTTGAATGTCTCTCTTAGGGTCTACTTCTGGAGGCACCCAAATGAAGTTAGGACTTAATTCTTGTTTTGGTGGATGGGTGTCTTTTTTGTGTCTGTGTTCCCCTAAATTAGGTGAAGTTGTCATTTAGTTGTTATAGATCTACAGTGAAACCCACTCTAAGGATTATACTTGTATTGAAAATCCCTCCCTCTCCAAAGTGGAATTATTAACTGGTAGGTTAAATTGAGAAATGTGGTTTACCAGAAATGCTGACTCCAAATTTCACCAAGCTTATTGACAAGCCATCAAGTGTAAGATTATTTGGGTTATAAAGCAAATAACATATAGCCACATAAAGTAGTAAGAAGGAACAAGAGAAGTTCAGGGGCAACAGAAGCATATATTTTTCATCCTAAAATGCGCTTTGCTCTCCTTTTTGATGAAATAATTCCACCTGTTTTCCAAGACTAGCTCAAGTATCCATTAAATTCTGGTTCATGGGGTCCTCGGATTCTAAATCCTTATATATTTCCTATGCCATTCGTTTACCACTTAAGAAAATAAACGTAAGAGAAAACTAAGACTATAGACTGTGAGTGTGTTTCCCCAAATTGTATATAGTGTAATAATATATTGTGCTCTTTCTGAGAGTAGGAGGCAAGTTGAAACATTTCTCCGTATTTTTCTCAATGCTCCGAGCATACTGATTGGGTATTTAATTTTATTTTTTCTCATTGATTAAAGGAAATTGTTTTGGTGAAGATTCAATCCATGTCTATGCTTATGCTCCAATCCTAATAAATTTTACGATAGTAACCATTAGTCTTTTTGAGCCAATTTTTAATCTTGTTGCTTCTGAAGTGAAAAAAAAAAAGAAATAAATAAAATAACAACAACAACAACAACAACAACAACAATAATAATAATAATGGCTGTTTATAACCTGCATCCACCTCCATTTTATGGCCTTTTTCTGGATGTCCATAGCTCCCTCCTCTGCAGGGTCTCTCTGAGGCTAACTGCAGAAATGTGCTTTAAAGTTCTATGAACACTTCGGATGAGGGCAAAGGAGATGATGGTGATTACTTAACTTCAAAGTATTACTAATATTAAAACCTATACATCTTGTGCCATGCCAGAGGATAGTACCTAAAAATACAATTGATAGCATCATCTTAGCAGCAATTAAATCCTAAAAAGCACAATGTGAGCATTTTCATTTTAAACCCAATTGTATTTGCTGTCCTCAATCTCCCTCAATTCCATACATGAATGACCTGCTCTCAGTTATTATACACCATAGGGATGTTCTGGTCCCAGAGTAAAGAATCTATTGGTGTACTGTATAAAATAGATCAAGCACTAATGTGTGACAAAGGCTCAGCTTTGCAGGAATATTGAATTCCACAAACAGAAGAATATTTTGAAAAAGCATTGCAAGAATTATTGATGGCAAGAGGCAGCAACCAATTACAAACAGGTTAGTTTTTCTATACCTCATGTGTTTTTCATTACATATTTTAGTTACTGTAAGATGTTATAAGACATATGATAATGTGCATTTCAGTCATTTTTGATTTGGAGAGGAATACAGAAGTAGCTCAAAATGAAAGGAACTTTCACATCTTTTCTTTCAAGTTCCCTGTACAGACACCTACTACATAGAACAGAATTCCGGTTCCTCACGTGCCTGTTAACCTAGATATAGGCTTATCTTCGGTACCGACAGTATTAATTTTGCTTTGTGCAGGATTTCCTAATGTTTAGGACAGTCACAAATACTTCAAAAATATGTATCTGCTATCATACAAATCCATTTCAAATAACTGCACCAAGGCTCATCAAAGGTAAAACTGCAAAATTTGCCCAGTTTTCAATCCCCCAATTTCTTTTTGTAAAATATTATATTTTTGTTTTAGTAAATGAAAATATAAAATCAGATTTTTTATGAAACATAATTGATTTTACATACTTGTGGGGTACAGAGTTGACTATCAATACTTGTATTCAATATGTGATGATCAAATCAAGATAATTAACATATTCATCATTGTGAAATGTAATCTTCTTTGTATCTATTAACTAATTTCTCACTAATCCCCCTCTCTGTATCCCCTCCCCCTTTCCCACCTCTAGTAGGTACAGTTCTGTTCTCTCCTTCTAATATAAGATTATTTTTAAATAAAGATTTGGGGGTAAAGATTAGCTCATTATACTTGTATATTATTAACATCAATCACCATTTACAGTGTTAATTTTTACTTTTTGCCAAATTATGCAACAGAATTTCTTTAAGTAGCAAATATTCATAATGCAGGATCTTACAAGATGATTTACTTTACAGAAAGTTATCAGGAATAAAGTCAGAATGTGCACTGTGTTCTCTTTTCTGAAGCCACATTGTCCTGGCTACACTGATACTATCTTTCTGGACAGATATCATTCATCCGTGTAGTGGCCAATGAGAATTTGAACCACATTTATGTTAATAAAGCAAAAAAAAAATGTAAAAGGAAGAAAATCCCCTTCACCCTGATGCATGCAAATGGCCCTGGTCTTCATTCTCTAAACTGTACATATAAATTTGAGTCTCAAGATGTTCTTTCTTAATCTTCCTAAGGTCATTATTTTGTTCTGACTCTGTCAGATTTTCTAGTCATTTGAATAAAACCTTTATCTCCTTCCTTCTGACAGTTTTCCACAATAAGTGCATTTTTCTTATGTGACACTCATTTATTGTTATACTTTTTTAAAAAATGCACATTTGTTGTTTTCTGGAAAAGATTATAAGCTCCTTTATAATATAGGCTATTGTGAATACTTCTATTGTATTTCCTACAATGTTTATGTACAGAGGTATGGAGAGCACACAACTGGTGTTTTTATATCTAAGTATCTCAAGTCTATGTAAAGCAAAGCATATACCTGTGCTGATTTGTAATGTATTGCTCTTAGTGAGATAGGTTTTCTTTGTCAAATATAGTTTATATTTGGAAGCTAAGACTGACATCATAAAAACCTGTATAGATAAAAATGCTAGAAATAATAATAGTGCATATTTCTGGTCACCAATCTGATGGCTGTGAGCTTTCTTTAAAATTATTTTCACAATTTTTTAATGTTTTCTTGTATGTCCCTAAAAATACTGTAGTTTTTCCCTATAAGTTGTGTGACTTACCTTCTTCTAATTGTCATTAGTCACAGATTTCAACCTTCATGATCCATGTTTTAGTGTATTTGATTTAATAATTAGCAATATACATGCTGTTATACTTCTAAGTTTTGAGAAAAGCAGAGATCAGTAGTACTTGCTTGTATTTAACTCCCATTTAGAAGTCCTTATGAGTTTTGTTTCTATATACTGATATTATATAAGGTTTGGGGAATGAAGTCTGTGACTACATGCATGTCTTTTTTAGTTGTAAATATGCTAGGTTTTAAAACTTTTTCCTATGCTTTAATCCCTTAATTAGAAAAAACAAAAACAAACAAACAAATAAACCTCGAATGTCTCATTTCATCATCAGTTTATCAGTCTTTTCCATTCAAATTGAATCTTTCTTAAAACCATTCCTTGTTATCTACAAGCCACAAAATCAGAAGCTTTTACTCTGAATTCTAGAAAACCAACTTAAATCTACAGTCTTGTTCAAGTGGGAGTTCCAAACTATATATTACTATAAGCTTGGAACTTTTTCTTGACAGGTCAGACTCTTACCCATATGGTATGCTAACACCTTAGTCTTTCTTTGTTTTTTCTTCCGTGATATAGCAGAATTGCCAAGCCCTTCCCTCTCTCTCCAGAAGAGCTCATGCTACTTCTTAACTTGCACTGTCTGCGCTGGCATACCTAACTGCTGTAATATCATGTTGATTTTGCATGATCCTGCATTCTCATCAAAATGCGCTTTCGCGGATATTAAAATTCTAGCATCTTACACCCTTTTCCTCAGATTCTTTTCTACTTGTCATTTACAACATAATTTAGATACAACCTCGTTTCTGTGTAACACCATTTGCTTACTTCTGAATATTGCACTGAAATTATCTGTTTCTGTGCTTGTCTGTACTTTTTGAATGTAAGCTTTCTATTAACAGGGACTGGACTTACTAATTTCTATACTCCCAGCATTTAGCAAACAGTTGTTCAATATACATTGCTGAACTGAGTTATACATGTTAATCTTGGCTTCAGATAGATTAAAACTTAAATGAAATAAAGCATCACTCAGAAGAGTACAGGACACTACACAATGTCCAGCCATTCGAGGTGATAATATGACCCAATAGTTGTAATGCTTTCTGAGAAACTCTATAGAAATAACTACATCTGCTTTTCTATTTCCTGCTGATTAAATTCCACATTGTTTAAACAAGCAGTGAGGACATCAATACCTTCAAATTATACATGCATTGATTTGAGAATAAAATGATTTGAACTTGTAACCAAAATATTTTAGATATCATGCTGGTAGCATGATTCGAGAAAGTTATTGTTTGTCAGAATATATTAATTATGACACTATTCCAAGCTTGATGCTTGAAGGAATACATGTGGTACCCACTTTTTTTTTCTGGTTTTCCTCAATCTGTTCTTTCATGGTGCTCTGTGAGTTAATGTGTTTTGTAAGCTTTATTTTAAACATTTAAATGAAATCATGATAGGTATTGTGGCATTGAGTATAGTACAGGGAGGATTATTTGACCAAGCATACAAAGCTATTACACATTGAATTAAAAATTTAAATCAATGCACCATAGTAAAAATATAGGTGTATTACTGTGGAAGATTCTTCCAAATTAAAGAAAGTCTTGTCTGTAGTGTCACAACGTAACAAGCAGATAATTTATGCAAGAATTTCTGTAATAAAGAAAATAAAGAAACTAGTTACATTTTGTGTAGTTATTCATATGTTCTCAAATTTGCATAAACTATTCAATATTTATATTAATGTATAACCTAAAAAATATAATCAACATTTTCATATACTCTGGTTATAGCCTGTTATTGTTAAAAATTTAAATTTAATTTGACAACTTCTAAATAAGATTCTACTTTTCAGGACCAAATGATTATATAAAATAAAACCAAGAATATTTTATTTGTTAGAAATATATATTTTGCATCTATTAACAGTAAAACTTAGAAACAACAACAAAGGTGACTTCTACTTCTGACCAAGTTGGAGGAGGAGGGACTAGACTTACCCTTCAACATGAAAACCAAAACACCAGCCAAAATATATGAAATAGTAATTTTCAGACATTGGACATCAAGAAGTGCTAGACACTGATATCTATCTAGGAAAGGGAAAATAAACAAGGTGAAACCAATGATTGCCCTAACTTACTGCCCTAAAAAGAAGTTTTAGGATATATGCAGAGCCTGGCAGTTTCCCTTCATTGAGTAGATGGTTCAGTGGTTCAGGGCACCTGTGGATGTCAAGGGAGGTAGAGTCATGAGAAAGAGTACCAAAAAAAAAAAAAAAAAAAGGAGAGAGAGAGAAAGATGCATAAAAAGAGATGGGAGTGAGGGGGGGGGAAGGGAGAGAAAGAGAGAGAGCAAGATCCAGAGAGATCAGAAGAGATTGCCCTGCTAATTTTCAGCTAAGTACTGATCTGCCTATACCTCTGAGGAAATAATTGGAGGCTAAATAAAGAACCTCCAGAAAAAAAGAAGAGGTAATGATTACTGGGGCTCACATAAGACCAGAAATAATTCATGTTCCCACAAATCAGTGTGAAAAACAGTATAATTCAAGGGACATCAGTTATAGTACTCAGAAGGGTATTGCCTCAGTAGTAGAAAGAAGTTAGACTAATACATATGTAATTGTTGTCCCTGAAGGAGAAGAGAGAGGGGGACAAAAAAAATTGAAGAAATAATGGCTGATTATCTTCCAAATTAGGTGTTAACTATAAACTCATATGAAGAAACTCAGTGAACTTGAAGCCTCGGGAAAATACAGAAATATGTACTAAGAAGCATCATATCAAGCTTCTTAAAACAAATAATACAGAGAAAATTTCAAAGGCAGTCAGAGAGAACAGACACATAACATACAGAAGGGCAAACGTTACAATGAGTGAAGACCTCTTATCATAAACTGTGCAATCCAGAATGCAGTGAAGCAGTCTTTAAAGAACTGAAAGTAGAAAAAAAAGCTGTCAACCTAATATTCTATTCCAACAAAAATATCTTTTAATGACAGAGGCGAAATACAAATTTTTTGAAATATAACACAGCTGAAATAAGTGTGTGGTGAAGAGAAGTACAAGTGTAGATATTGTGTATGAAATAATGTTTAGTTGCTCTCAGCTTCAAGTAGACTGTTATAACTAGAAGTTGTTTTCTGTAAGCCTTATGATAACCACAAAGAATAAAACCTCTGCTAGATACACAAAAGCTAAAGAGAAAGAAATCAAAGAACACTACTACTACTACAAAAAAATCATCGAATCACAAAGGAAGACAGTAAGAAAGAAAAAAAGGAACTAAGGACCTACAAGACAGAAAACTATCAATAATCACTTTAAATGTAAAAGGATTAAATTCTCAAATCAAAAATATACAGTGGCTGAATGGATAAAACCAAAACAAAACAAAACAAGAGTCCACAATGTGCCTACAGGAGACTTGCTTTAGCTTTAAGGACATATATAGGCTGAAAGTGAAGGGGGGAAAAAGATATTAAATCCAAATGGCAAACAAAGAAAGCAGGGGTGGTGGCCATAATTATATCGGACAAAATAGACTTTATGTCAAAAACTGTCACAAGAGACAAAGAAGGTCATTATATCATAATGAAGGGGTCAATTCATCAATATCATATAACAATTGTAAATATATGTACACCCAACATTGGAGCACCTAAGTATAAAAAGCAAACATTAACAGAAATGGAAGAAATAGACAGGAGAACCATAATTGTTGGGGACTTTAATACCCCACTTTTAACAATGGATAAATCATCCAGGCAGAAAATGAATTAAAAAAATAGACCTAATGCTGCAGCCAAAATTGACCTATATATATATATATATAGAATACACATTCCTCTCAAGTGCACATGGAACATTCTCCAGATAGATCATGTGTTAGGTCACAAAACAAGTCTTAACCAATTTAAGAAGACTGAAATCATATCAATTATCTTTTCTGACCAAAATGGTAAGAAACTAGAAATCAATAACAAGAGGAAAATTGAAAAATTCAAAATATGTGGAAATTAAATAACACTACTGAATAACCAATAAGTCAAAGGGGAAATCAAAATGGAAATTTAAAAAAAAGTACATTGAGACAAAAAAAAAAAAATGGAAACACAACATAACAAAATTTATGGGGTACTGCAAAGCAGTCCTAACAGGCAAGTTTACAATGGTAAATATTTACATTAGAAAAGAAAGATGTCAAATATCCAATCTAACTTTACACCACAAGGAACTATAAAAGAACTAAACCCAAAGTTAGCAGAAAGAAGATAACAATAAAAATTAGAGCAGAAATGAATCAAATAGAGAATTAAAAAACAATAGAACAAAAACAAAGAGTTGCCTTTCTGAAAAGATAAACAAAATCAACAAACTCTTAGCTAAACTGAGAAAAAAAATCAGAGAAGACTCAAATAAATAAAAAGCAAAAATGAAAGAGGAGATGCCATAGAGATAAAAATGTTCATAAGGGACTACTATAAACAATTATACCCCAACAAATAGGATAACTTAAAATAAATTGATAAATTCCTGGAAACAGAATCTAACAAGACTGAATCATGACAAAACAGAAAATCTAAACAGACCAATAACAAGCAAGGATATTGAATCAGTCATTAAAAACCTCTCAAAAAAGAAAAGCCCTGAGAAAAGTATCAGTATAGCTAAAGGCAGATTGACTTGACATTCAGTAAAAAAACAGAAGAAAGTAGAAATGGTTTTATTCGATCGAGGTGCAGACCATGAATAAATATGAAGAAGTGATAGATTTATTATTCAAATGGGCAGAGTGTAAAGTTGAGGAATAATAAATTCATTTATACTTAATAACCCTCTTATTGCTCCAAGAAGAAAGACAAATTCATAGGACTGATTCATAAAGCCCTTCTTGCTCTAACTCCTGTCTAATGTTTTAGCCTCAACTCCAGCCCTGCTCTTTCCTATCTGGGTTCCAGCTTCACTGGCTCTCTTTTAGCTTCCTGAATGCAGCATACTGTCCCCAAATCAGAACCATAGCAAAAGATATTCCCCTTACCTAGACTGTTCTCTCCTCCTCATTTGCTATGTGACTCTTGCACATCCTTTGTTTCCCAGCTTCAAAGCTACTTGCTCCAACTAGAACAAGTTGCCTCTGATATTTAATCTTGTTTCCTTGTAACTTTCCTTGCTAGAATTACAAATTTTTGTAAGTATGTGATTTGTGTCTGACTCTCCCATTAAATCATAAACTCCTTGTAT
>NW_007745100.1:0-531 GCF_000696425.1 Galeopterus variegatus
ATGGCTACCTCAGTGATTACTCAGTTGGACACTAGTGTCAGGCAAGTCCAAAATTGACCACTGGGAAGATGGCGGGGCGTTAGTGCAGCTCCCTCTGGAGAGTCTCAGCTCCCGCGTTGTGCTCCCGCATTGCGCTCCTGCGTTGAGCTCCTGCGGCAGCCTCTGCAGCCAGAGCCTCCCCAGCAGCCTCTCGCTGCCCCTGGCGCTCCTAGCTCCTGTTTGCGCCACAGCCTGCTCAGTCTCTATTTGGCTCGCGGTTCCAGCGATGCCCAGGGCCCAGGGAGATGACAGCCCCCTCCCTGGCAGATACTGCTGTCGCCGGACCCCAAGTCCTGGTGGCGGGGCTGCGCAGCCTGGCCCGGTGCTGAGGGCAGCAGCTGCGGTTGCCAGATGCTGAGTGGTGGCCGCTCCAGGCAGCTTCTTCTCAGGGAGGATTTTGTAAATTTCACAAAATGGCGCGGACTCCAAACCTCAGTGCACATATTATGAGAGTGACCTTCAAGGTCTCAGCAATCCTTCAGAGCAATCTAC
>NW_007745100.1:2005-4175 GCF_000696425.1 Galeopterus variegatus
TTGGTATTTTTTAGCCCATTTGATTTATAGCCCAGTTTTAGAAAAATAGTATAACACATCAGAAATATAGCAATACCACCTGTTTTCTACATTTCTGTAACATATAACTTTAACCTCTGTAGGTAGTAAGCAACAGTTAAAATACAATTTCCAGGCTTGTTATGGGAAATCAGCAAAGTAATACTAAGGCAATAACTTTAGTCATTGTATGCAAATTAACTTAGGTTCTAGGAGGGCTATGGGAAGTGGGATTATTAAAGGGGATTCTAAATTGACAATACTTTCTTTCCATGTGAGGAATTTAGACACATAGTTTTACATATCTCACTGTTAAAATGTGGTTATGTGCTTATTGTGACTCACATAAAAAATATTATTGCAACACAGAAGCTAACTAAATACCTTCAAATAGGAACTACAACTAATATTAGCTAAGCAGTTACAAATGTCAGGGATTTTATTTGTGTTATTCTATTTTGGTCATCCTAGTAACCACTAAAATATATGTGATTATTCCCAAATATAGATAAGGAAACTAAAGTATAGGGGCTGTGATTTCTTGTGCAAAGAAGTAGAGNTTTTTTTTTTTTTGATGACCTTAACAGTTTTGAAGATTATGGATGAGATATTTTATAGAATATTCTTCAAGTAGGATTCATCTAAAGTTTTCTGCATGATTAGACTAGGATAATTTGTTCTGGGGAGGAAGGCCACAGAAGTCAAGTGTTATTCTTATTACACCATATGAAAGGTACATACTATAAATATGACATCGCTGTTGCTGTTTACCTTGATCTTGTGATATGAGGCAGTGTTTCTCTAGTCCCTACATGGTAAAGTTACTCTTTTTCTCTCTATTTCCATACAGTACTTTTTGAAGAATGTCACTATGCACATCCCATACTTAAGGAGCATGGAGTTATACTCCTTAAGGGCAGAATATTTATATAAGTTGGAATTCTTCTGTACAAGATATGTGTCTATTTTTCCCCATTTATTTATTTATTCAATCATTTATTTATATCAGTATATACTCATGGATACTTATTTTATACTTTTGGGCTATAACAGAAAAATAATCTATTTATTTGTTGCTCAAATTGTGCCAGCTTTGATCATTGGGAACACTTTTAGTTGTATATAGTATCCTTTTGACATACCAATATCACTGTGGGATTTTTGTTTTCTGTTTATTTGTTTGTATTCTGAATTCTTTCTTATTTTCTGGCACCACAACATGCTCCAGTTTTAACTTGTATGTTTATGCCCTGTCCAAAAATCAGCTATTTCTCCAAGGAATTTTGGTTTATTTAATTGGGGAATTGGTATTAGAAACCAAGATCTGGGCAGCTGGTGTGCTCTAGTATAATTTTTTTATGTTATGTTTTCCTAGGAATTATACATTTGTTCATGTAAAATCAAATTATTGGAGTAAAATTGTTTATAATATAATTATCTTTTTAATGTCTGTGTGATCTGTAATGTTGTTACTCTAACATTTGATGTTGGTAATTTGTGTATTCCTTTTTTCCTTGAAAAGCTTTGCTAGGGTTATATAAATATCATTAGTCTTTTCAAAGAAACAAATTTTGGATTTGCTGAACCTCTCTATTACATATGTTTTTAAATTTTTATTTTAGAATTTTTAAAATATTCTATTTTTTTTCTTTTTTAAAACTTTTGGTTCTTTTTTATTTTCTTCCTATTCCTTTAAGATTAATTTACTATTCTTTTTAAATATATTTTTGAGATGGGTACATCATTCATATTTATTTTTTCTGTTTGTAATAAGTGAGCTTAAGTTTATACATTTCTCTCTAAGCAGAACTTTAGCTGTATTTCACAAGTTTTGATATATCATACTTTCATTATGATTCAATTAAAAATGTTCTCTAAATTGCATTGTAATTTTGTTGGCATCCTGGGTTATTTAGAAATGCATTAATGAACATCCCACATATAAGGATTTTCTAGTTGTCACCCTGTTGATTTCTAACTTAAGTTATAGTCATGGACAATATTCCATATGATTTTAATAAGTTGGTATTTTTTAGCCCATTTGATTTATAGCCCAGTTTTAGAAAAATAGTATAACACATCAGAAATATAGCAATACCACCTGTTTTCTACATTTCTGTAACATATAACTTTAACCTCTGTAGGTAGTAAG
>NW_007745100.1:4758-6615 GCF_000696425.1 Galeopterus variegatus
GAAGCTAACTAAATACCTTCAAATAGGAACTACAACTAATATTAGCTAAGCAGTTACAAATATCAGGGATTTTATTTGTGTTATTCTATTTTGGTCATCCTAGTAACCACTAAAATATATGTGATTATTACCAAATATAGATAAGGAAACTAAAGTATAGGGGCTGTGATTTCTTGTGCAAAGAAGTAGAGTTATTAAGTGGCAGAGCTGGAACTTTAACTTAGGTTTCTTTGTTTCCAGAAATTTTACTCTTTGGATTATACCATATCTAGATTGAAAAAGGGGAAAGAAAAACCCACAACTCAGTTTAGTATAGAAATAATTCATATAGCAGAAAACAATTCTGAAAAGATCTATTGACTTTATCCACTTTATGTTTTTCCTCTCCTTTGTTACTCTGTTCTTGCAATCATAAATATAATGAAATATAAAATCAGGACTGAGAATAATTTTATCAGGCAGCATTTTATCAACAATTTAACATTTAGGGTAAGTTGTGATGTTAATAATATAAGCAGCAGTTAAAATTTATTTACTACAAAAATGCACACATGCATCTTCTAAATTTTTATTTTTCAATATTGTGTTCCAAACTATTTACCAGACGGGATATCAATTTAGTTATTAAATTTTTAAAAGGGAGATATCTTCAAGCATGGGCATATAAAGGAAATCTATATTTTTTAATGCCATTGCTCCTTCACCAAATGATATGGCAACCACTTCCTGAGCTTTCCTGAAGAAAAGAGAAATGAAGAGAGGTGATAAGAAGTGAGAGACTGTAGAAACAAGTTAAAAACAAGGATAGAGATTAAAGAAAGAAAGAAAAACTATCCCTATCACAGAAAGGAGAAAGACGAAAAGAAATTAAGAAGGGAGAAAAAAGAAAAGGAAAGAAAAGGGGAGGAAAGGAAAAGAGGGGGAAGATAACCCAATTGTCATTGAGCCAACCTCTCCCCTTCAGTCTCCCACCCTATTTTTCTTTACCCACTCATGATCATAATGACCAAAAGCTACTCTTAAAAGCATAGATATTGTGCTTTCTGTTATGTGGACTAATTATACTGGTTCTACCCTTGGCCCCCTTGGAGTGTACAAGCCAAATAGCAAATTTTAAATATTCCTTGATATTATGTAAATAATGGTTTAAATGTAACTCAGATGTAAATCCAAAGCGTATTATCACTGCTGATATATGAAGTGCTATTAGTGGCATTTAAAAAAAAAACAAGAACAGAAAAAGTGTGATAAGAGGAATGAAAGAACTGGACATAAAATATATTAATATCATAGAAATGAAGTTTGGAGGTGAGAAAGGGAAGGGAGCTAAACACATCTGTAGGAAAACAAAGGAAATGTTAGCTTAAAATGAGAAGTCTGGAGAGTCCATGGCAACCCAAGTCATTGCCTACGTGCAGGAGGAAGGTGAATTGGGAGGGGAAATGTAAATACATGAGATGGTTAGTGGGAGTGATGTGCAAGGTTGGCAGGAGGGAGCCAGAGTTATAAGGCAGGAACAGGGGAAAAAAATGACAATAAAGCTTTCTAAGATTTGAGTGACCAGTAAGAAGTATTTAAGCCTGTGATTTTCTGAATAATGGCTAAATTCAAGGAAAATTGTATAGGAAAGAGCAGAAGAATTTCCCTTTCTCCTCGGGTTATTTCCTGTTTTGTTTTCAATCGACTGATCTTTCACTTGAAGAACTTACAGCAATAAGGTTCTTTTTGAAAACACACACAGTGTGTGAAAATGGGCTGCAGTCAGAAAGGAGGGAAGAGAATATACATCCCTTATTTGTGCTCCCGAGGGTGTTCAGAAGCAATTTCTTTATTCAACTACAAGACCAGAAGAACAAT
>NW_007745100.1:7104-8892 GCF_000696425.1 Galeopterus variegatus
TATAGGAAAGAGCAGAAGAATTTCCCTTTCTCCTCGGGTTATTTCCTGTTTTGTTTTCAATTGACTGATCTTTCACTTGAAGAACTTACAGCAATAAGGTCCTTTTTGAAAACACACACAGTGTGTGAAAATGGGCTGCAGTCAGAAAGGAGGGAAGAGAATATACATGCTTTATTTGTGCTCCTGAGGGTGTTCAGAAGCAATTTCTTTATTCAACTACAAGACCAGAAGAACAATTTAGGGCTTTAAAAAGTCAAACAGCTGGAAAAGACAGCATGAATCTGCTGACACAAACTGAGTTTCTAATTAATGAGTGATTCAGGTATTTCAGGAAAAAAAATGATGTTTCAAATTATCCTAAGAGAAGTTATTTTTTAGTAGAAATATGAAATTTCAGTACTATAAGATATAAATGATCTCTTGACTTTTCATTTCTATGTACTGCACCCTCTATTTCTATACACTATAGTCAATAATCTGACACATGGAATTTTTGTCCTTTATGGTAAGTTTTCGCGTTAGAATTTTGAGGGACATGTAGTGGGTGTCGGTGTATACGTGCACATTTGTACACTCTCCCACCCAACTTGTGTTTGGAAGGGAGCTATGGCTGTGACATTTTCATTTTCTTGTTTTGCAATGCTATCCTTATGCACGCAAAAGGCTAATGACTTTTATTCTATTATTGTTTTCAATTAATTAGAAAAAGCCCCCCCTTCACTTTGTTCCTTGTAGTGTTTCTCACTCCTGTTCCCTGGAGATTAATGGGGGCAGATCAGCAAACACAGATGATTCTGCAGCAGGGATGCCAGATTCATTTTCAAGATTCACTTTTGAGCCAGCATATTGGTTCTACCTGCTGCTTGGTGCTACAGTCATTATTGAATTCAGCAGATGGAGAGGGAGAGTTTTAAAGTTGGGGACACAGAAGGAGAGAATGATTCAAGAGTTTAGTGAGAGGTTTTATTGGCTTCAAAAAAAAATACTTAGAAGTAGAGAGATTAAGTCTCTATGTCTAGACACAATGGACACAATTAAAAGTCAACCATCCAAGAAACATGTTCTGAACTGATAGTTTCAGCTTATCCACAAAGAATTAATGAAACCTAACAAACTGACGGTTAGCTTTTTCTAAAAAAAATAAATAAATAAAAACTTTCTCTTTAAATCTTCTCCTCACAATTACAATAAAAATAAGAAAAGATTTGCATTTTTATAGCTAATGGAGATCTAAAGGAGCAATGTAACATGGGAAAAGGTTTGGGATGGTTCATAAAGGCTTCCTAGGTTAGTTTTATTTTAGGGAATTTACCACTACTTATAGTATGGTCAGAGTTCAGCACATTCAGAAACCTGATTCCCCAGATGATTCACATTAATTGGACTCCCAAGAAAATGATTTATAAATGCAAAGTGCCAGTTTACTAATTTTCTTTGAGAAATATAGTTGTGTCATAAGAATTGAAATACTCAAATACTCAGGTATATTTCTCTATATGGAGAGTAATATGGAGAAAGAAATCATAACCAGGTTAGAACAAGTACAGGAGGTTTTTACACAGCAGAATGACTTTGTCCCTGGGAAGCATCTCCTGAAAGTTTGTTGAGTAAACTTCATAGTTATTTCCACAATAGAGATGAGCCTGCTGATAGAAATGGACTGTTGAAATCTTTTTTAAGGTTAGAGCAGCCATGTAGTTACTTGATTCTAGAGCCAGGCTACCAGAGTTTGAGTCCAACTCTGCCATTTACTAGCTGCGTGACTTCAGACAACTTATTTAACCTATC
>NW_007745100.1:9011-10271 GCF_000696425.1 Galeopterus variegatus
ATCTCCTGAAAGTTTGTTGAGTAAACTTCATAGTTATTTCCACAATAGAGATGAGCCTGCTGATAGAAATGGACTGTTGAAATCTTTTTTAAGGTTAGAGCAGCCATGTAGTTACTTGATTCTAGAGCCAGGCTACCAGAGTTTGAGTCCAACTCTGCCATTTACTAGCTGCGTGACTTCAGACAACTTATTTAACCTATCTATGCCTCAGTTATACTTATCTCAGTCATAAAATGAGGGGAGTAATAGTGCCTATATCATAGGATTATTATAAATATTAAGTAAATTAATATTTTTCTGAAAAAGGCTAGAACTGAGACTGTAAGTAAACACTATGTGTTGTTTAAGTATATATGTTAAATATATGCATTATTTCTTATGTAATGTGTGTATATATACATAATATACTCTAACGATATACATACATATATGCTTAGAATATAACACATAAATATATTATAGTTATTGCCTAATCTGAAGATTCAAACCTTTGCTCTATCAATTTCCTTATTGGACCTGGAAAAGACCTTCTCTCTAGCCCAGTTTCATAATTGTAAATGAGAACATGAGCAAGTATACCTACCTCAGAGTGCTGTTTTAAAGCTTACATGAGTTAATGCATGTGAAGCACTAAAAAATGTCTGGCACATGGTAAATGTCCAATAAATATCAGTTATTATATTTTTCTCCCCTTATACTAAGAAACACTATATCACTTTTTTTCTCTTCTAGTTCTAAGTCTTTAGAGTACACCCACCAGTGCCTTCTAATTCCTTTGCTCTTTCAGCAGCTATCTTGTAGATCTTGAAAGATGCTTGGACTTCAAATGTTAGTCTTCTTTATTGATTGTCCTGTGTTTTAGTCACTATCATTTATAGTGTTTTATCTGCATATGTGCATGCCACTGTATTGAAGTCCCTATATCCATCATCTCATGTCGTCAACACACATCTCTATGATGTAGATACTACCTTATACTTATTTAACTGATAAAGAATTTGTGACTTAGAAAAGATAAGTAATTTGATGAAACTATATTAGCTAGAATTCAAGCCCAAGACTTTCAGACCCAATGATCTTTGTTCTTACCTACCACACTATGGTAGGAAGTTTCACAGGATCTTCCATGTAGTGAAGATAGTAATATACAGTAAAATTGACTCCAAAATGTGGAATAATTAATTAGAGATTTTGATAATACATATAAATTAAGAACTGCAGATAAAATGCAGCAAGGTAAGGTTCAAGTAAGTATTAAGT
>NW_007745100.1:10650-15288 GCF_000696425.1 Galeopterus variegatus
TACCTACCACACTATGGTAGGAAGTTTCACAGGATCTTCCATGTAGTGAAGATAGTAATATACAGTAAAATTGACTCCAAAATGTGGAATAATTAATTAGAGATTTTGATAACACATATAAATTAAGAACTGCAGATAAAATGCAGCAAGGTAAGGTTCAAGTAAGTATTAAGTCTAGACTGAAGAAGCATTTAGAATTTCAGTTATTGCTTTCTAACATTATAAATGTTGCAATCTAAGATATAAATTGGCACAGATTATCAATATATGGCCAATTCCCTCCCCCAAAAAGTATACCATTCACAACAATCCTGTATAGCTTCATAAACAATAAACATGAATGATTTTTTTCACACAAGAAGTAATTATATTTTTAGCACTAAAGGTAGTTTTAATTCAATACAAAAAGTATTTTGCATTATTACAGATTCTAAATTAGTCCAGTCTTCATTTCAATTCAATGTAATTCAATTCAATTTTATTTGTTTCAATTCTGTGTGATTCAATTCAAGTCAATATATACTTATGGAGTGCTATTACACGTAAGGCATTATGCTTGGGCTAAACATAATTAGTTTTCATTTTATCTGTATTAAGGTGAAGCACATGTGAAAAAAGAATAAAGCATTTTGTTTGTTTTATAAAAAAATTAAAAGTTCTAATCATGCATTTTTCAAATTTAAAATATAAAACTTTAAAAAATAAAGTATCTTATAAATATGCTTCAGTTTTATTTCATCACCTCCTAAAGGAGAAAGTCATATAGGGATGAGAAAGGGAGGTAAAGTAGTGTTAGGCATACCTATTACTACAACCGGTGATGTGCTAGTACTGTCTCTCCCTGGTTGAAAAAAAAAAAAGTCAAGGATTTATAGTGTTTGCTGATTTCCTTCCTACCATGGCCAATTTCAAGCAACTAATGATTTAACAACTAGCTTGCAAAGTATCTGAAGATTTATGACAAATGGATTTCAGGAGCCATTTCAGGTAAGAGGAGACTCCAACACACCACTACTACAACCCTACATGTTTCCATGGCAGAGGCAGATTTGACCATTATTGTATGTCTTCTCCATTAGACTATAAATGCCTAGGGAGGTATTTGACTCTACCTTGCACAGCCTTGCAGTTCGCTGCACCAGGCCCAATGCCTGGAGTAGATTGGGCTTAGAAAATATTTTGAATGAGTTTTATCTATACTGTGTCTCCTATACCAAAGAATCATTCTCGTCACATCCTCACAATCCTCTTCAGAAAAGAGGCCTAACTGCATAATCCTACCTTTACTGAATGTCTGGTAGTAAAGGGAGCTCTGAAGATCATTGCTGCTAACTTCCACCCACGTTTATCCACTCACATTTTCATTTAGGTACTTCCCCAATGTGGCAAGCATATGGCAAATTCTACAGATACAGAAATGAAAGATATCAAGATCTCATCAAGGAATCATATTCCAGCCAGAAAGAAAGACAATGACAGTGCAGTGTGATGAGGGCCATGCCTATGTGAGAAGCATGCATGAGGGGCCATGGAGACAGGGGTGGCTCTAGCCTGGCCTCTGCAGGATGACACTGAATTGCATATTTTAGTTCTTGGTATACCCTTCCATACTCAGTACTGTGCTTTCCCATGAGATGTGCTTGGTTAATATTCACAGATTAAATGATTGACATTTTACCCACGTTACCTTAGTGAAGTTGTCTTTGTACTGTGCTTTCCCATGAGATGTGCTTGGTTAATATTCACAGATTAAATGATTGACATTTTTACCCACGTTACCTTAGTGAAGTTGTCCTTAAAAAAAAAAAAAAAGTCAGAAAACCTAATGCTGGAGAGTCCAGGATATATTTTCTTAGGTCTATGGGCTCAAATCTTGTTTGAAAATTATTTAAGACCTTGAAACAAGATAGTTAGGTTAGGGCAAAGCCTGGTTAAGCCATTCAAATTAGAAGCCAATTACAGTAAAAGAATGAATGACAAATAAGTCCTTCAAAGTGCTGACTCCAAATGGGAGAAACAAAACATTGCTGTTTGTCCACCTCTACCAAGCACTATAGTTGATCCCAAAATGAAATGATTGTCATTCTGGAAAGAATGAGGCAAAGTAACTATAATCAAATGAGGACTTTATTAGCATATAAATAGGCGGCTATTACCTCCACAATTTAGATGGAGATAAAAACAAAAAAAACCCAACACTTGGCATGCTTTTCTCCTGTTTTACATAGCACGTTTAGGGAATGTCGAGCCAATTTCTAAGTGGAGCATTTATTATGCTCTCTATATTTGTAACTGTATCAGCATTCTTGTCTGCATTCCATTCCACAGTAACGCACAAAATTTATTTAACTAATACTTTTTTTTAATCCAGCTGGAGACAAAGTGATTTTTTAGCTTTCAACCAGAGATATATTAATTAGGCTCTCACCTGCTGGTGGAATTTTCCTAAGCAAAGTGCCAGTTAGGCTGATGTGGATCTTATTCTTGGGAGAAATGTAGCTCTTCTACACTGAGACACGCACTTTCTCCCGGGCTTAGGGCAACATCCATTCACTGAGGCACCTCAGCGCCCATGTGCGTGCCTTTTTCCAACCTCATCTTATTGACTCTGCCATTGGCTGCATTTGGGCAGATTCGAGAACGATTTCATTCCCACATGCTTAAAAACAGGGTTTTGAAAAGCGCTAGTAGCAGCTACAATCAGATATGATGCAGTACTTTATTCATATTCAGTTCTAAAATTCTACTCAGCCATCACAGAATTTATAGAAGATGAGCAGAAGAAAAGGGGAACTTGACAGAAACTAAATCAAAGAAGCAAAAAGGCCTGAGTCCCACAGTTACAGCTGTTAGGGGGATAACCCAAGATAGCATGTTCCTTTTAAAACTAGGCAAAGGGGCTAATGGCTTAACACTAAGAACTCTCAGCCCACGGATAAGGATCAAGCTGACTCATAAAATGCATTCTGTTCGGTTTTCAGTCCTGTTGTTTCTCAAATGGCCTTCCCTGGCAAGAGCTGAGGCTGGGAAGGGAAGCCACATGTAAACACTGGGCAGGGCCGCAGAATAAGCCTGCGTGTGAGCAGCTGCAAACAATCCATTTTAATTCCAAGTCAGTGTTTAAGGACCTTGGGTGTTACAGAGGAGGTAGAAGGGGAGGTGGAAGTGAAAGTGGAATTGGATTTGGCAGGCATGCATTTTCCTACGGGCGGTGTTCAATTCTTCTAATCATAGTTATTATGAATGTTTCTCTCCAATTTATTCCTTGTGTCACTTTGTGCTTTCATGTTCTGCCCACCATCTGCTAGTCGAGGGTATGAGAGTGGTTTTTGATCCTACAAATAATAAGGCAGAAGGTGACAACTCTTAAACCACATAAACACATACACATGAATCTCCCTGGCTTCTGCCCTGCAGAGCTAAACAATTATGGACATTTGACAAAGGGTAGAATTATCTCAAGAGTGCAAGGACCTCGATCATATCATGTAATTTTCCAAATAGCAATGTTTGAGTACATCACAGAATTATCTACTGCTGTGTGACCTTGGGTAGCTTCCTCCGTTCTCTGCGTCTTAGTTTCTCCTTCGGCAAACCACGAGTAATTCCTAAGGTCCTTTCCAGGTATGCCATTATTGTTTTAGTAGTGAACTTATTATCAGAACATCTTTACTGTAATACTTGAAGTGGGAATACAGTGAAGGACTAGAAAACAAAAGAACATTTGATTAATTTAATTCAAGTTCTATTATTTCCCTGAAAGCTTCATCCTGTGGGTCAACCCACTAATCCTGGGCACCTTTTCTTGTCCCATCTTTTAATGCACTGTTGATAGTCTGGTCTTTCTGATTCCTCCCATTCTTAACCTCTGGAAGCATATGTGTGTTTTTTACTGGGGCACAGATTACACCATAATTAGAACTGATGTGGAGATGGGGACCATTTCAATTTGTCTTTTATTCTCTGAAAACTCTGCTTTAGTTAAGATATTAAAATGCAAGTCTACTATGGATGAGTTCTTAAAATCTTAGAAAAAGTTTTCCCAGTCAGAAGGGAATCTGGTATCTTGGGCAAAGTCCAATTGAGCAATTACATTCTTTTCTACTAAATCTTTCCTATAGTTTTAATTGGAGATGATATTGTTTCTTTAACTCAACTAGTATCTATTGTTCTTGAGCATCTGTTAAAACTACTGCATTTCACTCCAGTAGCGAATTCTTTGCAGTAGTTATCCTAGTATTAAATGGCCTCTTTAAATATACCCCATTTGCAGTTTATGTGTGGGTGTGAGCAGGTGTGAGTAGCGACTTAAATACGATGATTTATAAAGTGCCTTGGGATTCTGGATGGAAAGGGCAATTTAGACCTGGGTTATCAGCATGTGAAAAACACCCCTCTGTAAACCAGTTACTAATTACACAATTACCTTCTGTGGCACAAGTAAAAAATGATGTGATGCTTTTCAGCAAATTCTAGTTTTAAGTAAATAATTCTTGGAGACAAATGATTAATTGTATTTAATCTTTACTAGATGCAATTTAGAGTAAGTCCTTTAAAAAACTAAAACAACATGATAAAGTAATTGCAATTTATAATAAATTTGTCTCCCTAGAAGGAATTTTATCCAGGGCAGAGGGG
>NW_007745101.1:0-7719 GCF_000696425.1 Galeopterus variegatus
GTGTAGGAGGCAGAGACAGACCCACTTAAAGCTGAGTTCATAAAGCACTGCAGGTACAGTGGCTTGTGCACATGCTGAGTGTGGTGAGGACATGAAGAAGACCAGAATCATGTCCAGCTGGGTTGTGAGTTGGTGAAATGACTAAAACAGGGCTTCAGTTGATTCAAGAAAGATAAAACTGATTTTCTGCAAGACAGACATAGGCAGGCAAGGATGCCTAGAGACAGTGTGAATTAGGCGTGAACAGGGAAGCAGAGCCACTGTGAATGACATGGGATAATGGATTTATTGCTGGAATCAGACCTTCCATAGCTGTGGGAGATGCTTGAGTTGCAAAGGTCTGGCGGGGCACAGGTGGAGGAGCAGAGAGAAATCATTGAGTGGGGACCATGCGGGGAACTGGTGAAGAGATCTATGGAAGGTATTGACTCTACTACTGGTGGTGAGCCTCAAATTGCCCTAGGTCTGCAGGGCTCAGAGGAGAAGAAATCAGGGCTGATGTGAGGAGAAGCGAGAGCAAACTGGAACCTGTGAGCAGGAACTGGGGCCTGTGTCTCAGCAGCTCAGGTGGCCTGAAGAAGAAGCTGGCACCCTTTACCCTAAAGCTGCATACATAGTCTCAGAATCAGAGGGTGGAGACCTGGTGGGAGCAGGGAGAGCTGTGGGGCAAGGGAGAGCTTGCCAATGAGGCAAGCCAGCAGATGAGCAAAGATGCATGTCAGCTGGGACTGCGCCTTCTGAGTATAATGCCGCACATCACATCCGCCTTCCTAATCCCAGACACATTTCTCATGACCAACCTTGACTCAAATCCTACAGGGAAGGGAATGATGGGAAACATGGTGCCACGTAGCTAAGTCAAGACAATTCAGAACCACCACAGTTGCCTTAGGAATCGTGTGCTGGGGGTGGCTGGACAGAGTGTAGGCATGTTGGGGCGGGGGAGTGAGATAGTAGGCAGGGTGTTAGCCCACCACAAGAGGTAAAGTGGCCATGGACAGCCTTGAGGGCCCTGATAAATATTTTGGACTTGATCCTCTGGATATTGGTGGATTAAAATGGAGGAACAACTTGATAAAATTAGCTTTCTTTAAAAAATTTCTGATACCCATGTCAGGAATAGTTCTCAAACTTTTTGCTGTCAGAAACCTTTTAGATGCTTAATTACAGAGGATTCCAAAGAATTTTCATTTATGCAGGTTATATTTACCCATGTTAACCACATTAGAAATTAAAACAGATAGATTTTTTAAATGTTTACTAATTTATTAAACGTAACAATGATGTAAAAGCACATTTTATAAGAAATAATTATATTTTCCAAAACAAAATTAATTAACTGAGGAGAGTGGCATTATTGTAGATTTCTGCACATCTCCTTCATGTCTGGCTTAAAGGAAGACAGTTGGATACTCATATCTGCCTGTGCATTCATTCTGTTGTGGTATTTCATGTTAGGAAGTCTTTGGAAAACTCCACTGCACACTTGTGAGAGAATACAAGTAGAAAAGACAAATCATGTCTTAACAGCATTATGGAAATATTCTCAGCCTCAGGAATCTTCTGTAAGGGTCTTGTAGACTTCCTGGAGTCCCTGGACTACACTTTGAGAGCCATTGGTGTGATCTAGAGGGTGGCTTGCAGGCGGGCAGGGATAGCAGCTTAGGCGAGGGAGGTGAGGGTTCGCACCAAGGCGTATCCACAGGAAAAGAGAAGAGGGTGAATGGGAAGGAAGCTAAGGATACAGAAACCATGGAACACAGTAACCAGGAGAATGTGGGGATGGAGACGAGAGAAGAGTTCTGAGAACGTCCTGGCCAATGGACAGCTGGATATCTGCCAGCTGCAGGTACAGGCCAGGGAATGTTCAACCATCCCTGAGCCAGCCAGACCACCTGCTCTACAGGCTTTGACCTAAGGTGGGAAGGAGGTGGGAGGCTCAGCCCGAGAACCATGACTGACTTTTATAGTATAATTGCACATCAGCAGGACTTGGGATGGACAGAGTTACTAGAAGCATCCAAGTGTGGACCAGCCAGGCTACATGGTTCACATATGCAAGGACACCGGAAAAGGTGGTTGCTTGGTGAGTAGCAGAGGGGACAAGGGGTGAGACTGCAGAATGCTCTTCTCCTTAAGCTGGACATATTTGTGGTTGTAAGAGCACTGGGGGTTGGGGGGGGTCTCAGGAACCTGGAATGGCTATGTGGTTTTATATAAGTATATATATACCTAGAAGTGTGTATGTGTGTGTATACATATGTGGCTGTGTGTGTGTGTGTGTGTGTGTGTGTGTGTGTGTGTGTATATATATATATATATATATATAGAATGATATACACACATACATACTATATGCACATATGTATGTGTTCTATTTATGTATATGGTGTATCTATAGAGGTGGTTTTATATTTAAATGGTTATATTAGCCCAGACCTCAGCATGGGTGGTGGAAAGAGCTAGCCTGGGCATCTAGAATGGTGTATGCAGCTCCTGGTTTGCCATCTGCTAGCTGTGTGACCTTAGACAACTCACCAAGGGTCTCTGAGCCTCAATTTCCTTGTCTGGGGTATGTGGAGGGTGTGAGATGTCAGTAATCCTGTGATCTAATAGGCATTTTTTACAGGCAACAAAGAGTGATCTTCTGGAGGAAACAGGAATTCCATCACTGTCAGAGTTTGCTTAAGTAGCACTTCCCTGAGCCCCTTTTCAATCTTGCCCGCTGAATGATTTGGAAATGAATGAGGAAGCAATCAATTTGATGCCAGGGGACTATATATATAGCAGCTGTGTGTCTGAGGAGTTGTGGATCCTGTCATTGGTTTGGATGTTGTCCCCAGTATGGCCAGGCAGCATTGCCACCTTCTTTTTTTCTTTGTTCTTGAGAAGGCCCTTCTTGCCAGCTGAGTCTATACAGGAATATACATGTGGACACACATGCAGCAATTTGACCACACTTTGCTCAGTGTTTCCCCAAGTCCACTATTGTGGTACAGGAGGTAGTTTTAGATGTACACAGATTATTTTTTTTTTTTTGCATTTATGTATGCTTTGATAGGTATTAGAAAAATGTAACAGGCATAGTAAAACCATTTATATAGATATTGTTTCTTAGGATAAGAAATAATTTAAATAAGCAAATTGATTTAAAGGAAAAGATTGCATAAGTACTAATACGTAGAACTTGGATATAGCAAAAATCTTGAAAGTGGTATTTGAGTGACCAGTGTATAATTAAATCGTGTTGATGAGGCTTTTGTTTTAACAAATTCAAAAGAGGAGACTGCCTTATGAAGTGATACCTGATATATGCCAAAAGTGTTTTTATTCTTCATTGGTTTGATAATTTGGCCTAAAAATTCCTTTTGGGAACCTGAGTTATTTTACATCTACTTCATATTTGTCATGTTTGGTACTTAGAATGCTAGACTTTAACCTGAATATAAAAAGGAGGACCATCAGGCAAATTAAAATGAAGGGAAATTATGCAAAATGACTGGCCCTGAACTCTACAAAAATGTCAGTGTCATAAAGGCTTTTTTAAAACTGCACAGCTGAAGAACTGTTCTAAATTAAAGGTGACTTAAGAGATATGACAATTAAATATAATGTGTGATCCTTGATGGAACTCTGGGTTAAAAACAAAAAGTTATAAAGGAAATTTGGGGACACTTAAGGAAACTTGAAAACCAATTCCTTATTAAAAATAGTGTAGTTATCATTTTTAGATTTCCTGAGTGTGATAATTGCAGTATAGGGTACTATCCCTAGTCTTAGAAGATTCATACTGAAGTATTTAGGGATGAAGTATATCGATGTCTACAACTAATTCTCAAATAGTTCAGCCAAGATATATATACATGCACATATACTTACACATATAATGCCCATATATACAAATGTACACAGATAATAGGCACATACATCATGCACACATACGTATACAAACATAGACACCCCCAGACACATACACATACATGCACGCACACATGCAAACACACATACACACATACATAGACACAATTACATACACATATACATACGTGGAGAGAGAAAGCAAAGGTGACAGAATATTAACAGTTGGTCAATCCAGAGTCTTCATTCTGCAATTCTTGTAAACTTTCTGTAGAATTAGACTTAAATTTTTTCTAAATAATAAGTTGCAGAAAAAATATAGATATTTTGAATTAAGAGAAATCTCAGAGATAAAACCAACATTTTTATTGTGTAGATCAAAAAGCAGGTGTTAAGAAGATGGATAAAAAGTGTCTTGAATCTACTGAGGAGGATGTTGACGTTGTGCAGAGACCTTTGAGTGTTTCGCAGCTATTCCACAGACAAGATTCCCTCCACAAAGGAGCCCTTAGACATGAAGCCAGTCTCTGGTCAGCAGATCTAAGGACAGTTCATAGTGACTGCCTGGATTCTAGCTTGCATAGACTTTATTATAACAGCTGATCAAACAATACTATTACACACAGAATTGCCTCTGGTATGATATACATGACTTTTGTGAATTTGATATTCTTTCAATAGGTATTTATTGAGTGCCTACCCTACACCAGTCCTCGTTCCTAGGGGCTGGTAGTAAGACAGGTAAGATCCTGTTTCTCATGGATACTCCATTCTGGAGCACAAGGGATAGAAAACAGCCAAACAATTAATTAAATGAATGGGGTGATTTCAAAAATTGCTAAGTCTTGTGAAAAAAAAAAAAAAAGGAGGATAACATGACAAAGGACAGTCATGGATGGGCTCATTGAGGAGAAGACCAACCACTGAGATCACAACGAAGAGTTTTATTTTCCATGTCTCTGCTGCTTATTCTCTGCCTCAGCCTTTGAGTTTGCCCTAATGCCAAGGTCAAGGATCTTCTGAACCCTGACTGTTCTGCTGGGCTACGACAGAGTTTATGTTCCTAGTTGTGGTCCATTCCATGTGACCACAGGGTGGGACTGATCCAAGGGTGCACTCTGGTTTCCTCGTTCTCTTGTTGGTAGATGCAGGTGTTCTCTGTCATTCACAGTGTAGGCATCTCACTTTTATGATGGACTTTGAAGAAGTTTAATCCAAAACCCATGGAAGTCCCGTCATTCGCTCCGACTGGCACATGGTGATGAAAGTGAATAACGCTGCAGGAGCCTTCCAACCAGCAATTTTCAATAATGTCACATTTGTGCCCCTCCGAATTACTATCTGCTTTTGGTAATTCAATATGACAGGTTTCTAAAGCAATTTGAGTTCATGTAAAAGCGGTGAGAGAGACTATTCAAACTTGCTTAAAAGAGGGTGGGGGAAAGAACTTATATCGTATTCTCCTTGCAACAGTGATCAAGAGCCATTTGGATTCATTTCCTGGAGGCATTAAATAGGTTTTTATCTTTTTCTTTTTCAGGCACCTTTTCAGTTTCCCCTGACAGTTATATTCTATCTGCTTGAATTTACCCCAGAGTGTAGAACCAGGCAGCTGATTCTTCAGCCCAAAGGAAAGGAAGTAAAGGCAATATTTCTTAGCATTTAGAGAAATTCCAGCTTTTAAAATTCAAACCAAAAATATGCCCCTCACATACAAATCACTCAGGAGATAGGCCAGCAGGTAAAGAGATGGGATTTGGAATATCAGTGTTCCTTCTATTTCCCGTTTCCACCTGGGTGAATTAAAGCTGGCCTCCAGATGGCAGGGTGTGGGCGAGGCTGCATGGGGCACCATAACATGCAAAGGATTTGGAGTCAGAAAGCCTGGTTGGAGTCCCAGGCCCACCACTTATGGCTGTGAGCTTGGCTGAAGTCCTGACCCATAGTAAACACTCAGCAAATATGAGCTGTACTTCCTCCTCCTCTCCACCATCTTAGCTCCTTTTACCCAAGTAGGTAATTCCTTCTCTCCTCTTCAACTCATCTCTTCCCACTCATGTAGTCTGCCTCTCTGTTCGTTGAACATACCAAGCATAATCTTGCTTTGAAGCTGCTGAACCTAAACTTCCTTCTGTTTGGTGTGTCCCTCCCTCAGATCACCCCATGGCTTGCTACTCCCTTCTTTCAGTCCTCAGCTCAAATGTCACCATGAAGAGTAGCCTCCCCACCCTCAGTCACCCTCCAATGCATTGATTGCCCTGATGTTTCTTCTTCATGGCATCTCTCACTATCTTAAGTTATCTTCATGATTTATCTGTATTTTGTGTTTATCATCTGTCTCTCCCTCTCAATCATGAGCTTCATGAGAGCAGTGACCTTGACTGCTGTGCCTTCACCCCTATACACCAGCACCCAGCACATGCTAGTTGCTCACTAAATACCGGTTGGATGACAGTTACTCAGAACTCTATAAGAAATGAAACAGCCTCTCAGGGTTGTTCTGAGGGTCAGATTGCACAAGGTGTCTGAGAGGGCTTTGGAAATTATAAGACGCTATATGAATAACACTGATTCTTAATCCTCCCCACCTTGTCCAGGAAGAACCCCCTTCCATTGCCCCAACCTGAAGTATCCTCTTTTTATTCTTACAGCATTAGGCATCACTGTAAAGATCTGGTATTTCTGACACACATTTTTACTCCCGATACACCTCATTGGCAGGAGTTTCAAATGAAACTTGAAGGAATTTGGAGAAGGAGGAAAAAAATACCCCAGCTTGGAAATTGCTGCTCAGCAAATAATTTACAGGTGTCAACTTCAATCCCATGGAGTACATAGAGCATGCAGCAGTTAAACAATGTCCAGCATCAGAGGGAGACTGTGTTAAGAATTTAAGCTACATACAGCTTCCTTGTGCCAAGTTTTGATTAAAGAAAGTGGCAACATATGCCTGGTTTGGGGGAGGCCAGAAATACATGCAGAGGGTTCAGCTTGGAGGTGAGTGCAGTGGTGCCATGGCCTGTTTCTGTTCACTGTGTTCCTTCAAGACAACAGTGCAGTGACAAAGGACAGGGCTGCTGCTGAGTATTTCTTACCCATGATGATATAAGGAGGTTTTTGTTTTTTTCATCTACTTACCTATGTGGAAAATTTTCAACCTTTACTATTTATGACTTTTCTGAGCTTCAATCAAGATATAGTTATGTTGGCTTTGAAAGAGCTTGATTTAAATTGTGGAGGGAAAGGAAGAGGATTTCAGAAATTTCAATCCATTATTCATGATGTTTAGAAAGATGTGTTTTTTTAGAAGTGTGAAAATCACCCTGGTGGAGATTGAATCAGGCACTGATTTCAGACAGTGGCAACCCCTCCTCTCTGCCACCTCGTAGATACAGTACAGAAGGTGCGTGTGGGGCTTTCCCACCCCACTCTCTCCATTTTTACACAAAATGAAAAGAGGTTCTTCTTCGTTTCAGTAGAAATTAGAATTTCCAGCTTAAGAAAATGAAAGTATATCTCGAACCTGGGAAATACCGCTTCACTTGGGGTTCTCAGAATGGATACTCTCCCCCTTTCCTGAAGTGTAAGGATTTTGTATCCAGTCTGTTTTCTTCTGTCCCCTTCCCAGAGAACCAGAAGGCTGCCCACACCTCCTAGGATGTGGGGTCTCTTTGTTAAACTCCTGAGAGGACACTCACACAAATGCTCATATGCTTGATTCATAATATTTTAACTACAGCATTTTTAAATTTTTAATTTGAGTGACTGGAGGAATGAACAATTGGAATACCAAATTTATAATATGAACAGTGCCTTAAAATCAGCAAATTATTTATAATAAAGAAAATAAATATACTAGCT
>NW_007745101.1:8485-9336 GCF_000696425.1 Galeopterus variegatus
TACATTTTCATTGACCACACGTAATGAAAGTAATCTCTCCTTTTTAAAAGACTTCTACCCCTTGAATTTATTTGCCCTAGGGTTTTTTTTTTTTTTGCCATTTAAAGCTATTTATATTTTTATGTTTTATCTCTCAAACTTAATTATAAAAAAAGGTTAAAGTTTATGATCCTCTCTTAATTTTGTGCATCTCATTTCACTGCCTAGCTTGTCATCATACACAGTAAATACCTGTTATCTGCTCTCAAAAGTGAGTTAGTCTTCTTTCTAACAAACATGAAGGCCAGGGGCTCCCATTTCCATGGGTGTCAAATAAGATGTTCTGCTGAGCCTCGGCAACTAAGCCAGATCACTTTACTTCCAGGATCTGGGTGGTGGTATTCCAGGTCTGAAAGGTCTGTGAGGGATAGTGTAAAACCTACTTAAAAGAAGAGATCATGCTAGATCTGGAAATGAGGAGAGAAGGTCACACAGCTCCCCCCATTAGTGGCATCCTTGGGCAGGGCACATGCTGGATGCAGGCAATAAGCAGGTGCATGGAGAACTTACCACTGTCATGAAACCACCTGAGAGGGTTCTGCTTTCTATTATCACCCAACACTAGCATTTCCAAACAATGTCAGTGATCTAATACTCTTTCCCCCAAAAAATATTTTGTCATTTTGTTTATTGTTAAAGTTTAATAATATATGTAAGCTCCAAATTAGCACATTATTATTGTTGTTGGTGGTATTTAATAAATTCTGTATTCTACATGGAAGTTAATTCAGAGAAGTTCCAGTTATACCTACTGCACAGGGTCTCAGGTATCCGCTGTACTACAAGTAGCTAAAAGTTCTGGGATTCTTCTC
>NW_007745101.1:10214-10791 GCF_000696425.1 Galeopterus variegatus
AGCATTTCCAAACAATGTCAGTGATCTAATACTCTTTCCCCCAAAAAATATTTTGTCATTTCGTTTATCGTTAAAGTTTAATAATATATGTAAGCTCCAAATTAGCACATTATTATTGTTGTTGGTGGTATTTAATAAATGCTGTATTCTACATGGAAGTTAATTCAGAGAAGTTCCAGTTATACCTGCTGCACAGGGTCTCAGGTATCCGCTGTACTACAAGTAGCTAAAAGTTCTGGGATTCTTCTCTTGCCTTGGGCATGGCTGTGTCTCCAGCCACTGCTGGTTCCATCTATTTCTGCATTTAAATAGTAGATTTGAAATATACGATAAGAGCCCACTGATTGTAAAAATGAAGAAATGGACCTTGAGTTCTGTTAATTCTGTCTTTCTCTGTGACCACTTGTGGTTTCTATTTGTATTTAACATTTGGATAGTGCAAAGTACATGATTTTGTTTGGTGAGGGCACATTTTAGTTTATACATAAAATTTTCATGTTATGATTATAATTGAAAATCATTTTGTCATAGAGAGAAGGAGTACATTGAAAATTATTTACTCTGAGCATCACATATA
>NW_007745101.1:12450-13203 GCF_000696425.1 Galeopterus variegatus
CAGTTTATTACACTAGAATTTGCATGGGGTCCTGGAACTAGCAAGCACCCAGAGGTAGAATTTGAACCCAGGACTAATTGCAGAGCCTGGATCTTAACTCTCACATGTTCCTGGTGCTTCGCTGCCTACCATATTTTAACCAGGCAGTGGTGGAGGAAGGGCAGGTACAATGTATGTGATCCCACAGCACTTCCTGTGAAATGGAAGAAAAGCCAGAGGGGTTTCAACCAGCCTAAGTAATATTTGGCTTTCTGCAAACCCTGAGGAATGCTGTGTGGACATGTGGGAATCACACCAGCGTAATCAATTGGGGCTGCCCTATCCCTGGGACTGGGAAGGAAGGACAGCTGTGGCCTGCAAGGCAGGGCCCAGCCCTTGATGGGATCCTCTCTATTTCTCACCATCTCCGCTGCTTTGGCACCTCCTCCTGCCAGCATATGCTGCTGGGAAGTGTTAGATGTCACCACACAGCTGTGAAGTGGGGCGGAAGAGGGAAGCCAAAGGAAAAGCACAGAAGAGCCGGGAACTAAATGCAAGGCTGCAGAGGGGCAGGAAAACAGAGTGTCATCTCAAATCCTGCAAGAATCAAAGAGATGGTCCTCTGGGGGAAGACTGCATGGGACTCCTTTAGTCTGCAGAGTCACCTGTACATAAGGGGGTAGATGAGTTTCCTATGTACATGTACTAAGTATGCCCCTACAAAGGTATTTGTAATTTTCTATCTCACTGCTTGAATTACTCATCCCTGAACCC
>NW_007745101.1:14896-15288 GCF_000696425.1 Galeopterus variegatus
GTATTCATGAAGTCTGTGTCCAGCCCTATTTGCTGAAGTGTTTCTCCTAAGTTTTCTTTAAGAAGTTTTATTGTTTCCGGGTGTATATTTAAATCTTTAATGAATTTTGAGTTGATTTTAGTATATGGTGAGAGGTATGGGTCTAGTTTCATTCTCCTGCATATGGATATCCAGTTCTCCCAGCACCATTTGCTGAAGAGGCAGTCCCGACCCCAGTGAATAGGCTTGGTGCCTTTGTCAAAGATCAGATGGCTGTAAGTGTGTGGGTTGATTTCTGGATTTTCTATTCTGTTCCATTGATCAGTGTGTCTGTTTTTATGCCAGTACCATGCATGCTGTTATGGTTATTATAGCTTTGTAGTATAGTTTAAAGTCAGGTAGTGTTATGCCTC
>NW_007745102.1:0-534 GCF_000696425.1 Galeopterus variegatus
TGACTCACTTTAAATTTGCAATTTCTGTTCATTAAAACAAGAATAAATAAAAATCACATTGAGGACCTATTATGTACCAGGTCAGCACTGTAAGACTGTCTTTCTCCTGTGTTCCCAAAGGCTTGGAAAGCTTCAAAGAAATCAGCAGATAAGAAAGTGAATGCTGACAACCTGCATCTTAGAAGTCAGTGTCAGGGAGACAGGGCTGCCCACTGCCCTACTTTCGTAATACGTGGAAGGGCAGATGGATGGCTGCATGGGTGGGTGGATAGATCGGTATATAAACAAAAAGATGATAGATGGATGAGTGATAGGTAGGTAGATAGATGATTAATAGGTGGCAGATGATAAATAGGTAGACAGATGGTAGGTAGATATAGATAGATAATAGCTGCGTAGTAGATAGGTGACCAATCGATGATGGAGATACATGACATACACGTAATAGAGGCCCATCTAAAAGTAGATACGCACATTCAAACGCACATGTGCATACACTCTCACACACAAGCACACACACACACACACACACAC
>NW_007745102.1:2283-3297 GCF_000696425.1 Galeopterus variegatus
GAAATTAAAATCAAGGAGAGACCATGGAGAAAACAGTTTTTAGTCCCCTTTATAATAAGCAGATTTTAAGGCTCATTGTTCACAGCTTTGGAAAATCTATGTGGAGTAAGAGCTTATATTTTGCTTAAAATAGCTTGCGAGAAAATGCATATTTAAGAAGTTTCCCAGTTTCTATAGAAAGGCATTTTTTCCTGGACAGTAAGAGTATGTATTTTTTTATATATCATATATTTATAAATGATGATAAGAATGATCATATTTCTTTGAGGCAGAAATGTCCAATCATATTTGTCCATATTGAGGCTAAAATTATAAACATCTCAATATTTCAACTACCAGACTTTTAAATATTTATCCGTCGAATACTTTCTTACCAACTACATAAAGACAAAGTACTCTGTCTTGTTGCATTTAAAATAGGAGAATCTAGAACGCATTTCAGGAATAAAAGGGAATCTTTAGTTTTTTTTCTTTTTCTGTATTTTTTAATAAATTTGCCCTTGAGGAAAAGATATAGCTGGTAGAATCATAAATCGTTATATACCTTATTACTCAGTTCTTTATATGAATCTTAGATATGCAACTCAAGGTAGAAGGCCTGGTGTGACTTCAGGAGTAGTTGGAGAAGAGAACCATGGCAGTATTAATTACCACANAGGCCTGGTGTGACTTCAGGAGTAGTTGGAGAAGAGAACCATGGTAGTATTAATTACCACAGTATTAAGCACCTGTGATAGTGTAGAGAGGGACAATCACTTGCTATGATGCTGTCACAGTTGCTGTGGTGAGCACTGAAGCTCACCAAACAGAAAATTTCTTCTTGTCCATAGTAAATGCGGACTAGGCAGCCTGTGCTGCTGTGTGATGTTAAATATGACCTAGTGCCTTTCCGACTGTGAGTGCTGGTGCCAACTTGCACATGTTGAGAGGGGTAGAACTGAGACTGGTACCTAGTGCACAGTCCACCTGCTTGTGTGCTGTCTGCTTCCAGCAACCTTCTCTCTGGACATGTTC
>NW_007745102.1:5170-5395 GCF_000696425.1 Galeopterus variegatus
ACAGCATCGGAATTTTGGGAGCTAGAAAGCAGTTGAGTACTGTCTGACCTAGCAGACTCCTGTCTTTCCACCCCAAAAGTTGGATCTAATGTCATTGAGGACACCTGAGAAGCGGCCTGGTGTCACTGCAGAATCCCCTCAGCTCGAGAGTTATGGGCACCAGCTACTCACAGAAGTGGGGGTGAAGGTCCCTAAAGCAGGGAATGGGCCTTAGGTTTGTGTGGG
>NW_007745102.1:7129-7950 GCF_000696425.1 Galeopterus variegatus
GCCCACTTCTGTACTTCCTGTCCAGTAAAGTGAGTTCCATTATCACTTTCTATGACCAGGGTTGACTGTACATGGCTGTAAGGCTATTCAGTGCTTCAATAGTATGTACCTTGTCTGGGGCTTTGCAGGGCCACACAAACAGCAGTCCTGTAGCTGTATCTATTGCTGTGAAAATATACCTGAAATTCTCTGACATGGGGAGCGGTCCCAGAAAATCCTCCTGCCATCAAGTAAGGGGCACCCTTCCACAAGTTATTTGCCCATTGTATGTGGCACGCGTTGGGGGTATGGACTTTCATAGGTGCATACCAGGCAANGTAGAATGCATGCCAGTTTACCATGCTGAGAAAGGATTGTTGCAGGAATAGGCATCTTACCTGATACCATACATTATCAGCTAACACTGTTGGATCTGTGGGTTCTACATGTAACAGTATAGGGGAACACATAATTGGCCATAATGATAGTACAAATCATTGGCCCTTTAGAATAAAGCATTTATCTTTTCCAGGAAATGCTATCTTTACTCAGGGTGGCCAGGTACTTTTCACCCAAGGTGAGACTTGCAAGTCTTCTTCCAATCCTTTCCCCAAAGGTCTATCCAGTGTATATGGGGGGGTGGCTTCTATTTTCCAAGGCCATTCCCACTATATTGTCTGCCCTTGCTCTAAACAGGTTGGGGCCTGTGAGAGGATATTTCCATTCTTACCATGTCCTGGTTTCAGGAGCTCATCCTTAGTAGTAACTTGTTATTGAATAGGTGCAGTGACCCTATGTAATAGAGCTTCCACTGGAGATGGTCTGCCTTTACGAGGTCTCTC
>NW_007745102.1:9738-15288 GCF_000696425.1 Galeopterus variegatus
CCAGGCTTGGTATACAAAAGGTCCCTGTCCTTCATGGACTGGCATGACCTCTACCTCCAGGCGTGGAGGTTGTGTCAAGGTCTCCTCCACTGCTTCTACTGGTCCTAACACAGTGTGTAGTTCATTTGATAGAGAACTTGTAGATATAATACTCCTTTGTTCTGTGTATGCTCCCCATTTGGACAGAGTGGGGATTTGAGCTACACCCATTTTGGGGGCTTTTGCCCACATGTACAACCAACCCAATATGGGGTATGTCATCCATACTAGGACCTTGGCAGTTCCTGTTATAGCTTCAGTGGCCATCAGTGCAGAATACACAGCTGCCAACTCTTTTTCTATCAGAAAGTAATGCATTTCAGTGCCCTTCAACAGCTGAGACCAAAATCCTGTAGGTGTTTGAAATTGGTCCTGTCTTTGCCACAAACTCCATCGTGACCCTTCTTGGGTTATATGTACGTCTAGTGGGATGAGCCACTTATAAATCCTGCACTTGCTGCATTGCCCTCTTTGTAGCCTGGTAAGCCCATTCTACCTCCTCAGTCCAATCCCAGGGGGCTCCTTTCTTTGTTAGTGCATACAGCGGGTGGACCATTTGGGCCATATGTGGTACAAAAGCTCTCCGATACCCCAGAAGTCCCAAATATGCCTGAAGCTAAGCTACTGTTATGGGACAAGGGTATGCTTGTATTTCATCTATTATAACAGCTTCTGCGATGACTCATGTCTTACCTGACCAGACAACTCCCACGACTTTGACCATCAGACCAGGTCCTTGTACTTTGGTTGTGTTCATGGCCCACCCACATTGCTCCAAATGACCTGACAGTGTTGGGGCTGCCTGAGTTAAATCTGCAAGAGAATCAGAGGTTAGTAGGACATCATCTATATAATGAAATATTGTAACCATACTGGGCCCAATCCACTTTGCCAGTCCCTAGCCACTAAACCATGACCGATGGTTGGGCTATACAGGTATCTTTGGTAACACCTGAAAAGTCCATTGCCTTCCCTCCCAGGTGAAGGCAAATTGATCTTGGCTATCAGCCAAGATTGGAATAGAGAAAAAAGCATTTGCCAGGTCCAACACATAATGATAAATTCCTAGCTCAGTCATCAGCTGATCCATTAAATCATGAACTGAAGGCACAGCTGCATGCTAAGGAGGGACTACTTTGCTCAGTTCTCATTAATCCACACTCGTCCTCCAGGTACCATCAGGATTTTTAACTGGCCATACTAGGGCATTAAATGGGCTATGTGTGGCATGAATAATGCCAACTTTCTCTAATCCCAATATAGTGACACCTATCTCTGCATGTCCTCCCAATAGGCGATACTGCTTCACATTGACTATACCTCTTGGCTTGGGTAACACCTGTGGGTCATGTTTAGCTTATCCCTGTAACACAGACTCTACTGTCCATATTCACAGCTGAAATTCTCCAACTGTTGTTTGCAGGTATAAACCGTAAAGTACATCTATACCCAAGATGCATTCAGCTACTGGAGATACATACACAATATATACATGGGGGGCAATTGTCCTATGCCCAACAGCAATGACACAGCTTTGACTTTAATAGTATGTCCTCCATAGCCATCTACATGAAACTGTGGCCCCTGGAAACTTATCTGGGTTGCCATGTATCAGGCTACATTCTGCACTGGTATTCACCAATGCCAATAAATGCTGAACATTTTTCTCTGACCAATATATTACCAGTTCATCATGAGGTATCTGGTCCTTGTCTGCCCCCAGAAGGTGGGCACCTTGGCCTGCTCCCTAATCGAAATGGAACAGTGCATCCACCTCTGCAGAAGGAGCCAAAAAATCTTTTAAATTCACTGGCATACCTTGCCATCTGTTTCTTTCAGAGGTTTGATGAAATGGTGTTCAGGACGCAATTGTTGCCACTAGGTGAACAGGACCACATTTGGTTGCAGTCAATTTTCTCCCTATTGACCCCTGCCATGAGCAAGTCAAACCACATCTGAATATGGCTGGTCTTGCTCGGTCCCTTCGGGATCACATCCCAAGCATTTCTTGGGGGCTTGGTCTTTGCCACTTTTTGGACCCCCTTTGTTTGTCTCCTCCCCTCCACTTTGCCCAGACAGGCCATAATGGTCATTACTTTATGTATAGGATGACCAACATATGGGGCCAGTACGGCTATCAGTGACCCAAAGGATGTTGATGGAGCATTTTGCAGCACTACATCTCTCATGCTGCCTGTAAAATGTTCATTGTCCAGACCATGGGTGTTCACCGCTGTGTGCCACGTGGGGTGACTGCCAGACTTGCCTCTCCTTGGGCAACCATTTGTTTTGACTTGAAAGAGACTAAGTTAGTGATTATTTTATACTTTATTTGAATCCTTGAATTACTGTTCAAGGCACTAAATATTTCATGGCAGGTTACATTATGTAAAGTGATTTTGAAAGACGAAGAAGCAACTCCTTGCCTTCCAGAAACAGAGACTTTTAAATTTTTTTTTCCCTTAATTTCTAAGCAGGCTTAATTTTCTAACCAAGAACGTCAAGTAAATGTTTTGATCACTTATTTGTTAAATGTTCGAAATGCCTAGAACATTTAGATCAAGTTTAAAGTTAAAAAAAAATCTTCAAATCAGTCAGACCTTTGTTAACAACACTACAGAGAATTAAAGCAAAAATTAAGGAAATGTTAATATGGAGTTAAAACTGTGAATGTATCTTATTAGTTCACATGTTGTTGAAAAAACACATTAGGAAGAAGTTTGAAATGCCAGCTCTTTAAGTGATTAATTTTATGTATTATATAGACTGATAAAAATGACCTTTTAAACTGTACTGATAAGAAAACATACCACTTGTCCTCAGAGAAGAGGAGACAAAAGATAAGAAAAAGAAAACCCAGATTAGCAGAGCACCTCCCGCATGCCAGTCACCGGGTGTGTACATACACCATGTGAAAGTGCATTTACTGAGGAAGTGTGTGGCGCAGGCCTTGCCACGCTCGTCCTGTAGATGGAGAAACTGAGAGGAGAGGAAGTGAACACACTGCTCAAGTTGAGACCGTTCCCAACTGGGTGAGTCGCTCCACCGTGTACACCTGGCGCAGTGACTCTGTGCCCGGTCATGGCCCCCGACACTGCTCCTCGACTCAGGGATGTGATGCTGTGAACCTTCTTTCATTCCTGTAGACACGACCCTCCACCACCTCACTGGCCAAGCTCCATCCCCTGCCTCAAACAGGGCGGCATCCCCTGTAACCTCCTGTGGGTTGTGTCCAGTGGCTGCATGTTCACAGACTCCCGTCCTCCTCGGCCACTTCATCTCGACCCCATCCCCCCATCCTATAGCCCTTGTTCCCAAGGTTCTGTCCAAGCTCTGTCTCCCAGGAAGCCCTCTCCCCTTGGCTGTGCCTGTGGCCAGCCACCCCCGGACACTCCCATCCATAATCCCAGTTCCCCTAGTTGTCCTCTGAGCTGGGATACCCCAAATTCAGAACACCCAAGTCAGTCTGGTTTTTCTGCTCCTTCCAACCAAAAACAAGCCAGCAAATATCCATGAGTCCTCTGTGTCCTCTGTATCAGTGTGTGGCACCTCCAGGTGCCAGAGACCAAGGTGGAAACCCAGGCAGCATCCTGCACCCTTCCCTCCCTGCTCGGCAAAACACCGTTCTTCCCACACCCCCACCAGGTAACCATGACATGGCATTTCGTCCCAGTGACCTTCACCTGGTGACGTAGCTCTCCTCCAGCTCGGTCCCCACACTGCAGCCAGGGGATTGAGTTTCACAGCGCTGATCCAAGCCCAGCATTGCATTATGTAAACCCTTCAGGAGCTTACCACTCCACCGGGGAGAAACACTAACCACCTTGTCATACCCATGGGCTTGACTACCTGCACCGCCCCGCCTCCTGCCTCCTGGTGGACACCCTGCACAGGTGCTCACTACCCGTGTCTCTCCCTCCCTCCCTCCCTCCCTCTCTCTCTCTGTCTCTCTCTCTCTCTCTTTCTCTGTGTCTCTGTCCCTCTCTGTGTTTCTGTGTCTCTATGTCTCTCTGTCTCTGTCTCTCTCTGTCTTTTCCCTGTGTCTTTCTTGGCCTCTCTTTGTCTCTTTATCTCACTCTCTCTCTCACTCCCCCAGTAATGATTTTCCTTTGATGCTTCCTCATCCTCTCTTGAGGGAACTCATCTCTACTCTGGGCCCTGTGAGGTTAGAGACTGTGTCTGTACTGCTCAGCGAAGTGCTCCCTGAATAAAAGAGTCAATCTATTTATCTAGCAAATATTTATTGAGCACCTACTTACTACATAATAGGCATTAAAGAGAAAAAAATATATGTATCTTACTGTTTTCGTGGGTACTTAGTGTGTCCCAATCAGAAAATAGGGCAGAATAATTGAACATCTTAAGAAATTAGAAAACCAAGACATGGAAGAAAGGGGAGCTGCATATACCTCGTTCAGTGGTGCTCAGCTGTGTGGCTTTACCCTCATCACTCCAAATCTCTGTCCCTCAGAATGAAGATTACAGCAGTATTCACCTCGTAAGGTCGTGGTGAGGGCTTCATGAACTCATCTACATAAAGATTTTAGAACATGCCAGAGGCACAGTGTAGGGCTCTGTAAGTGGCACTCGTATTAACTGAGCTGGTGTTAGAACTCAGGTCTCCAGAATGATGTTTGAATAGTATTTCTGTTGTTCCAAATTACCGAATTTAACTTTGACACAATTGAGCTATTCACACAATACAAGAAGAGTAGCATCTGTAAAAGAGAGATCATNCTGGCTGATTAACTCCATTGGTTAGAATGCAGCCTTATAACACCAACCTCATGGTTCAGATTGCCCTCCTGGCCTTCCATACAAAAAAAAGAAGAGTTAAGAGTTCACTTTCCACATGACAGGGACATCTCATTCATAGAGAAATGTAAGCACATGTTCACATGAAAACTTGTACAGGATTTTTTATAGCAGTTTTCTTCATAATAGCCAAAAACTGGAAACAATTCAAAATTCCATCAATAGGTGAAAAAATAAATTGTGGTATATCTATACAATGGAATACTAATTGGCAATAAAAGGAAATGAACAACTGATATAGTAACATGGGTAAATCTCAAAACAATGATGTTGAGTGAAAGAAATGGTGGAAAATGCAACCAAATCTATTATTACAGAAAATAATCAGTGATTCCCTGGGAATGTGGCACAGCAGGGAAAAGATGGGGATAGATTACAAAAGAGCTCAAGAAAATGAGTGTGTGTGATAAATATGTTCCTTATTTTAATTGTGGTGATAGTTTCAAGGGTACATAATACACCAAAGCGCATCAAGTTGTACACTTTAAACAGTGCAGTTCATTGAATATCAGTTACACCTCCATTAAACTGCTAAAAAGAATGAGATATGTTATTTTATAAGTTTTTAAACTTCTGTAAAGTTACTTAGGGTTTTGTAATTTGGTTTTTGAAAATTCAACATTCTGGGCCGACCTGGTGGCGCACTGGAAAGTGCGCCGCTTGGGAGCGCGGCGGCGCTCCTGCCGAGGGTTCGGA
>NW_007745103.1:0-1305 GCF_000696425.1 Galeopterus variegatus
TCATCAACCCAACAAGCACTTACTGAATATTCCATGTGTGGTACACAATGGTTTATGACATCCTTGCTTATTTTTCTCCCCATCTCTGTTCCCCTCCACGCACACCCTTGGCCCTTGTCACTGAACTTCTGCAATCTTACTGTATATGGGGACCTCTTCTAATAAATGAATGAGTGAATGACATACACGTGGGAAGGAAGACAACATGGAAAACACAGAACTCAGGTAGAGGGCTGTGGCCTGGGCCATGTGGCTGCCTGGGAATTTCCCAGAGAGGGCTAAGTAGGGGGCCTGTGGCATCCCACATGGGCTGCTGGGGATGGGAGGGGATGCACAGCACAGCATCCACCATGACCTTTCTCATGCCATGGTGGTTTATTTAATCAAAACTTCATTCTCCACTTTTATGGGGAAAACCCAAACATGAATTGTTCCCAGTTGATACCAGATATCAGCTTCTCTTCTTCCTGTTGGACTTTATTCTAAAAAAGTGAACAATCAAAACACATACGATTATTTGAAAATGGTGGCTACCTAGATTCTGATTAATAAGGTGTTACTTCACATAAAAATCAAGATTTACAAAACCAACACTGGTGGTGGGAGACGGGAAAAGAGGAAGGTGGGGACTCAGTTCAGCATGGCGTGATTCAGATTCAGCGTGGGCTACAGATGCCCTTGCAGGGCCGGCTTCTGGCATGCAGCCTGCCTAGTCACAGAGGACTGGAAGCGCAGGGCTGGCTGTCATGCTCTGTGGTCATCACCTTGAATGTCTTAACAGCTTTTGAACAAAGGGGCCCCTCATCTTCACTTTGCACTGGGCCCTGCAGATTATGTGACTGCTTCTGCCTGCAAGTTTGGCTTTTCAGCCAGAGGAGGAAGGAAGCACCTGACTGGGCTTGGTGGTCCTGAGCAAAGCGGACATGACATCTGAGTTCAGCACTTCAGACCAGGTCTGAGTGATGCCGGGAGCTGGAGGAATGTGCCTCAGGAGAGAGCCTCGCGGGAGTCTAGGCAAAGGCTGAGCTGCCCTGGGCCGAGTGACCACATGCATGATGGAGCTGGAGAGAGATCCCCCACCCACACCACGCTGATCTCAGCCCTGCTCCACTACCCGAATGCGATGGGAGCCCGGGATGTGGATTGTGATATGCCTGTGTCAGAACCTTCCTGAGTGACAGGTGGCAGACAGGGGACAAGGGATATGGTAGACACTGTGCTGGCTGCTGCTGTGGGCCCATGTGGGTTGTCCTCTGGGGATTGGCACTGTTTTACTGGCACATTGGTTAATTTATACCCTGAGAG
>NW_007745103.1:6534-7494 GCF_000696425.1 Galeopterus variegatus
TTGGTGGGGAGAGAGCAGAGTGGGAGGAAGCTGGAGGAGCCTCTAGAACAGAGAGGAATGTCGTTCTCATCCAAGGGGAAGCCAACAGAAACGTTTTAGGCACAGCAGTGACGTAATTAATGTAAATTGAAGGGCATCACCCCTGTGTCTGTGTGGAAAATGATTGGGGAGCTGGGGTTGGGCGAGAGTGGAGGCCAAAGGGGTGGTGGTGGGTAGGGGTGGGGGCAATTTTGAGCATATGAAGTAGTTCAGAAAAGAGGTCACAGTGGCTGGGGAGGTAATGGGAGTAAAAAATGGAGAAAAAGGGCATGGATGAGATGCATTTTAGGGACTGCATCAACAGGCATTGCTGATGGGGTGAGGAAAGGGAGGGGTCAGGGTTTCTGCCTTGAACCACCATGTGGAGGAAGCCAGAACCCACATGAGCCCACTCGCACGTGAAGTCCACGAGGCAGCTGGAAAATCAAGACTCAGGTCGGGGAGAAATCAGTCTGGGTTTACAATTGGGAGTCATTGTGGTTAATAGGGTTTTTGAATCTACGGGAATGGGTGAGCTTACCCATAGTGAAAGTTTCGAGATGTCAGAAAAGTGCGGTCAGGGTAGGGACAGTGGGGACAGGGGGCTGGACCCTTCAAGCTGGAGACCTGGCACGTGGTGGCCACGCCTGGCGCGGGGCAGTGGAGAGGCGAGCTGACCGTGGAGCAGGGGGTCTGTGGGTTTGCTGGGGGAGCTGAGGGGGAAGGACTGGGCGCCGTTTGTGCTTTTTCCAGGGTAGCAGAGCAGGAGCCAGGCCATGCCAGGAGGGGCATAAGCGAGACTGGGCTGGGAGAGGGGACGCAGTGGGAAGCCCGGCCTGGGCAGCGCTCATGCCCCCCACACGGGCCGAGGGCTTTCTGCCGGGCCTGGCACCCAGGCAAGTCCAGGGAGAGGAGGGAGGGAGGGCAGAGGGCTGGCGTCTG
>NW_007745103.1:10692-11059 GCF_000696425.1 Galeopterus variegatus
GGGAGGACACTCTAACCATGAGGTCTGCCAGCATCGCCAGGGTTAGGCAAAGAGGGTGTTCCTTTTATAGGGAGGAGTGAGCAAAGCTAGAAAGAACCAGTGGGGAAATGGGATGAAGGGTAGTGTGGGTGTGACCAGACCGAAGACCTGAGAACATTCGGTGGGCGGGTGGCAGCAGGGGGAGCTGTGTGCTGGCTCAAAGTTTGGTTCATAAGTTTTATACTGATTGATCAGTCAGGAAAGCAGTTTGGCCAATCATTTATGAGGCAAGGAATGGGAATTTGGATGGTCTGTGTCTGGCCTTAGTGATGCTGGAAGAAGGGTCTGGGGAGGCCTGATGGCCAGCCTCAACCCACCCTGTCCTCTA
>NW_007745103.1:12544-15287 GCF_000696425.1 Galeopterus variegatus
CCAGGGGAGGGGTTTGAGACATTGGAGAGTGACTCAAAACTCAGAGGAGTGTCTTGAAACCGAAACCCCTCCTACCTCATCACCACAGGTAAACGAGGGGCAACCATGAGTCTTATCTTTCATAGAGGGCTTCCTTGCTGTGTTCTCAGAACACAAAGGATGGTGAGAATTCTTAACCTTCTTTGTGTTCCAAGATCACAGGGCTCTTGTCAAGTTCAACCTTGCCAAATGGTTCCAGAGGGTGGGCATGTGAGCACGCCCTCAACACCCACGCTGGGCCAGGCCAGGCCTGAGAATGCAGTGGTGAGTGGAGTGAGTTCCCCATCCCTGCAGACATTAAGCACAGGCTGGCGATTTGTGTAAAGTCTCTGGTATAAAGGGCCAGCCAGTGCCAGGAGCCCTTGGCCCACTGAGGTCACTGAGTGCTCGTTTATCTTTGCAGTGTCTGTCATGCCTGCCGTGAGGTTGGTGCACATGTTGTCTGAGTGGGGGAGACTTGGGCTCTTTGTCACTCCTCACGGTCTTTGGCTCCTGGATATCAAATGTTACTCTCAGGGTGGGATTAAATAGCTGATTAGGTGAACTTTTTTCACTGCGGCCGATGTATGTATGGAAAACAACTGTCAGAGAATTCCATTAAAAATCAAATCATTTCTCAAGACTCTGTTTTATGTTGTGATATCGTTCTCAGAATAAAAAGCTGCTGTAACATTAAGCCCCTAATACTCCTGTGTCAGGGTTACCTGGTCTGGGATGCTGCACTTCTGTGTGTGTGTGTTTTTTTTTTTTAAATGGCTGGTACAAGTATCAAACCCTGGACCTTGGTGTTATATCAGCACCACGTTCTAACCAACTGAGCTAGCTAACTGGCCAGCCTTGATGCTGCACTTCTGACCCAAGACACTGCTTGTAGAGGGCCTTTATTCCCATCCCTGTTAGAAGCTTTCTGGCTTGGCTTTTATGTGGGCAAGCTATAGCATCTTGTTTGGACCAGTCCATCAGTACAGCTGTTATTGCAGATACAAATCCAGGCCTTATGCATCACATGGCCAGCCATATAGAACACGGTGTTAAAGCAGCCAACTCCCTGGACACTTGGGTAAATTTCGATGTTCATATGCTTCATATATTTATTATATTATAACTCAATGACCATGAATGTCCTTGGACTCTAGTTCTGGTTTCAAAGCATTGAGTTGGTGTGCAGTGCTGTATGCATGGTCTCCAGGGATTTGCAAACTTGGCCTGGGGAAAGGTCAGCTGGAAAAGTAGTTTTAAACACAGTCCATGGAATGCGGTGGGCTCTGACGGTTTCTGACTTCTGGAATCAGTCACGGTGAACAAGAGGTCATAGAGTTCTGGGGTTTGATAAACATTTTCAGTCAGCCAAGTGTTTCCACCCAAGATACAGAGTGTATGGAGAGAGATGACTTCAGAGTCCCGGGTGTGCACACCCTCAGCGTTATGGCTCATTCTGGCCTCAGGCAGTGTGTGGCCTGGGAGGGGTGTGTTAGGTGTGAGAGTTGGAGGCTTCATCATGAGGCCTGTAGAGTGAGCCCAGAGGGCATGGGGGACAATCTCAAGACTGAAATGTGGAAGAGAGTACTTGGGGAAGCTTGGGCAGGGTACACAGTGAGAACAGCAACCAAGGAGATCCCAGTAACTCCCAGTGGTCATAAAAGGAGGGACATAACTGGGAAGAGGGATGCATTCTCGCTGGCTGTCCCCATTTCTGGTCTGTTCTGCCCAGTGCTCCTGCAGACTGCACCCCCTGTGGGTCCTGGCAAGAGTAAGGACAGGGAGGAGCAGGCGAGCGGGAGGAGAGGGGCCCGTCTGACACAGCGGCACCCATGTGGCTGCAGCCTCATGGGGCTGCAGTGCACCGAGCAGCCCTGGCCTCAGCGCTGGGCACCAACAGCTCATCCGAGCTGCCTTGTCATCCTGGGTTTCAAAGCATTGAGTTGGTGTTCAGTGCTGTATGCATGGTCTCCAGGGATTTGCAAACTTGGCCTGGGTAAAGGTCAGCTGGAAAAGTAGTTTTAAACACAGTCCATGGAATGCGGTGGGCTCTGACAGTTTCTGACTTCTGGAATCAGTCACGGTGAACAAGAGGTCATAGAGTTCTGGGGTTTGATAAACATTTTCAGTCAGCCAAGTGTTTCCACCCAAGATACAGAGTGTATGGAGAGAGATGACTTCAGAGTCCCTGGTGTGCACACCCTCAGCGTTATGGCTCATTCTGGCCTCAGGCAGTGTGTGGCCTGGGAGGGGTGTGTTAGGTGTGAGAGTTGGAGGCTTCATCATGAGGCCTGTAGAGTGAGCCCAGAGGGCATGGGGGACAATCTCAAGACTGAAATGTGGAAGAGAGTACTTGGGGAAGCTTGGGCAGGGTACACAGTGAGAACAGCAACCAAGGAGATCCCAGTAACTCCCAGTGGTCATAAAAGGAGGGACATAACTGGGAAGAGGGATGCATTCTCGCTGGCTGTCCCCATTTCTGGTCTGTTCTGCCCAGTGCTCCTGCAGACTGCACCCCCTGTGGGTCCTGGCAAGAGTAAGGACAGGGAGGAGCAGGCGAGCGGGAGGAGAGGGGCCCGTCTGACACAGCGGCACCCATGTGGCTGCAGCCTCATGGGGCTGCAGTGCACCGAGCAGCCCTGGCCTCAGCGCTGGGCACCAACAGCTCATCCGAGCTGCCTTGTCATCCTGGTTTGTCTCTTCACACCTGGGTAAGCTTCCCTCC
>NW_007745104.1:0-568 GCF_000696425.1 Galeopterus variegatus
GCCTGTTCAAAAAGAGTGAAAAGACTCCCCTTTATAAGAAATATGTAAGTTTAGATGTTCTGTGTTTAAAGTAGCCTTAGAAATCTTGTCTTGCTTTCTTCAGGAAAAGTTTCTAAAAGGCTTTTTTTCTTTTTTTTTCTTTTGGTGGCTGGCCGGTGCAGGGATCCGAACTCTTGACCTTGGTGTTACAACACCATCAGGGATCCGAACTCTTGACCTTTGTGTCACAACACCACATTCTACCCAACTGAGCTCACCTGACAGCCCCTAAATGGCTTCTACCCCCACCCCCAACCTTTATTTGGAATCCTGAAATCTCTACTGTCAGGGAAACTCCTGTCTAGAGTAACAGAAGAAAGTAACTAAATCCAGCTCCTTGCCCCCGTCCCCAGCCCCCAAAGAATAACATTTTGGATCTGCTTGGGTGAAAGCAATGGGAGGAAAATGCAGATAATTTTTAAATTAGACTTTTTTGAGAAAGGAAATGTCCTTTGTGATGTGTTGATAAAGAATAGAACTAGAGTGAACTTCAGTCATGTGGCTTTTCAGCAGCTGTCTTCAAAAGTTC
>NW_007745104.1:6235-6971 GCF_000696425.1 Galeopterus variegatus
AGGCAGCAGCTTCCTAGGAGGCAGGAGAAGGTCTAGAAGGTCATAGCGTCCTGGGAGTCAAGGGAAGAGAAAGTTTCAAGAACCAAGGCCAATAGGAATCAATACTGCAGGGGAAACCAGAAAAGAGTAAGTCGAAAGAGAAGGTCATTGGATTTGATGAGCAAGAGTCAATTCACTGCTGGCATTGCGTGATAAAGGTGGGAAGGCTGGGCGGAGGTGTTTTCTTTGACTGGTTAAACATTAATTCTGTAAAACAGGGACTGCATTCTATATTGTGTGTCTTTAGGGAACAACAAGAGCAGCCACAACAACAAAAATGTGCTAAAGGTTTTCGAAAAGCATTTTTTTAAAAAAACTTCTTTCACATAATTACAAATCGAGTAAAACCCAAATATAACGCTCTGGGGGGTGCTGAGTCTCAGGAAAGGCAGGATGATTGTGCAGTTAGTTTGTAGAGTGACTTAAGCATGAGCTGACACCGTAGTCAGAAAATTACAGGATTTTTACAAATGAGCACTAAAGCGGTGTGAGAGTCGACTTGCCTTCTTCAGTGCAGTAACAGTGGAGGTCAGTGGAGGTTGTGGACCAGAACTTTCTGCTTCCTAGGACTGTTCATTAGCTCATCCATCCCCATGTTGGAGGGTTTGCACTTCTGGCCTCATTCTCTCTGCTAGCATTGTGCCATTTAAGCAGCGCTGACCTTTTTTTCCATTAAAATCATTGTTGTCCTAATCAC
>NW_007745104.1:8589-9256 GCF_000696425.1 Galeopterus variegatus
AAAATAAAATAAAATAAAATAAATAAATAAATAACTTTACAGCAGTTTTCCAGAAAATGTGGTGGTGGTGACCAGGTTATCACTGTTTTTTGTGAAAGAGTAATCCTTTTTAAAAGGGCAGTGTTTAATAAAGCTGTTTATTTAAAGTAGTCTTTATTTGGAGATTATGTACTTTCTACTTTTTTCTGGCGGGTGGAATTACTTATATAATGTTTTCTAAAACTCTTAACTTTTTTTTGCCTGTTTTATTATGGTATAATTTAGATACAGTAAAATTTACCATTTTAATTGTACGACTTGATGAGTTTTTATAATTTTACACCATAGTGTGCCCACCACCACCAATCATGACATAAAATATTTCTATCACTCAAGAAAACTCCTTTGTACCTTTTTATAGTCTATCAATTCCCTCCCACCACACCCAGGTTCTGGCAACCACTGATCTGCTTTCTGCCACTATAGTTTTATCTTTTTGAGAATGTCATATAAAAGGAACCATGTAGTACCTAGTCTTTTGTGTCTGACTTTTTCCAGTTATCCTAATGTTCCTGAAATTCATTTATGTTTTTTGCATCTATTGCAGGTTTGTTCCTTTTTTATTTTTTATTTATTTATTTATTTATTTTGTCAATATACAATGTAGTTAGTTATTGTGTCCCATCAC
>NW_007745104.1:14830-15287 GCF_000696425.1 Galeopterus variegatus
ATTATTTTAACATAGAAAATCAGTCACTCCATTAAGATGAATTTGGTTTATAGTACCATATAAAATATTGTTTCCATGATAGCATGTATTTGTTTCCAACTATCCCATTCATGAGGGAAGAACTCTCATGTCGTAATCACCTCTTAAAGGCCCCACCTCCTAATACGATCACATTAACAACACCTGAATTTTGGAGGGGACACATTCAAGCCATAGCACCCATGATCTTCCATTTGTAAGCTAGAGGCCCAGGAAAGCAACTGGTGTAGTTCCAGTCCAAACTTGAAGGCCCGAGAATCAGGGGACCAATTGCATAAGTTACAGTCCAAGTCTGAAGGCCTGAGAACCAGGAACATTGATGTCTGAGGGCGTGAGAAGATGAATGGCCCAGCACAAGCTCACTCTACCTCTACCTTTTTGTTTTATTCAGAATCTCAAGAGATTGGATGATATCCAA
>NW_007745104.1:20802-21052 GCF_000696425.1 Galeopterus variegatus
ATTAATTCTCTTTGATTTTCTAAATTCACAATACATACACATAACACATTTTTCTCCATATTGAGATATACAAATACGTATGGTCAAATCTTATTTTATCTAGTGTTTTGATATTTAATGAGTCTTACATTTTCTCAAAAGTAGTTTTGGCTTCTGTGGAAATTATCATGTGTTTTTCTTTCTTCTAACGCTTAATACTTTTGCAAAATATTTAAGTTAGTAATTCATCTCAAATTCAATTTTGTGAACG
>NW_007745105.1:0-1279 GCF_000696425.1 Galeopterus variegatus
ATAAAACTTGGGGGACACAATTCAAGCTTCAGTGAGTTTGGGGGGAACATAATTCAATCCATTACATGTACTTTCCATTTTTAAAGGAATTAGAATTAGGAATAGCTCCATTTTCTCCCCATCCCTTGCATCTGTCTAACTTGCCCTTCAATACCTCGCTCTTTCTCTAAGAAAGTCTCTATTTTTGACTAGGGTGATCAGGGACTATTCATTGAAAAACTGACAATTTGAAGTAGACCTAGAAAAATAAATATTTTCACAGATGAAATTTTGACAATGTCTTATAAATCTACTATCAAATCCCCTAACATAATGTTTGATAATAAAATAAATAAATAAATAGATAGATGATAGATAGATAGATAGATAAGTAAATAAATGAGTCAGAGGCAGTGAGTGAATACAGACACGGAGAACTACATGAAGTAGCTAAACCAAGTTATATATTTAGTAGTCTGATTCACAGATGGCCTTGAGTGCCAGTATAAAAGGTCAGGACTTTACAGGGCAGACAAGGGATTTTCTTGCTGAGGAGTCAGATGAGTTCTGCTCTAGAAGTTTCATATAGGATGATAGTATGTAGGAAAGATTACAATGACAAGATGTTGGAGGTGAGGGGACCAGTTTGCAGGCTGCTGCAGTAGTTCTTGAGAGAGGCATTGAAGACATATATTGTACTGGGAGCTATAGGAAATGTGAGGAAGCTATTGCATTTAATCAAACAAAAGTGTTTACAAATAACTGAATATGAACAGTAGGACATTGAGAGTAGTCAAAGATTAAGCCTACATGTTAAGTCCTAAATCAGGGAAATAGGATTTTAATAATACATATAAAGAGAAACAACTAATTTAGGGGAAAAAGTCAGACTGCTAGTGTTTATAACTCTAGCAGTTACCTGCCTTTGTGACCTTGGGCAGATATTTGTTTTCTCTGTGCCTCGGTTTTCTGATCAGTAAAAATGAAGATAATGGTAGTATTTCCCTTCTAAGGTTGCTTGAAGGGTTGAAAGCAAAATACTATGTTATACACTTAGAACCCCACTTCACACGTATAGAAAGTGCTCAAAAATAATCAGCTGTTTATTATTACTATTGTGATTGTTAATATTAATTTTATTTAATTTGAGGTCCTAATGGTGTATACAGGTAGAGGCATTTAAGGGAGAGTTATAAATATATGACTGGGCTTCAAAAATAACTATGATTATGGCACGTTAGAGTTGGTGTTAGATCTGGGTGTTGGAATTGACTCTGAGAATGGGAAAGATCACCCAGTG
>NW_007745105.1:3239-4089 GCF_000696425.1 Galeopterus variegatus
TTTTCTTTTTTCATTCTTCTTTTTACTTGTTGAACAAACACTATCGAGTGCCTTCTCCGTGCAGGAGTGAAGTGCTCCCAGCCTGCTCTGAGTTCCCTCTGCCTCCCGTGGCTTGATGCAGTTCAAGCCACTCACTTCCTCTTCTTTTCTCCCCTTCTCCCTATCAATAGCTGCTAAAAGAATCCAAAAATTAGTCATACTAAGATGTGAGTGAGTGATACGGCATGAATTTATAATCCATTTCACATGTATTTAATTTCGAAATGGCCAAAAGCCATATGCAAAAGCTACAAAGCCAAGACAGTATTATTTCAGACATTGTCAGCCAGAGAAGGTTTTCCATGAAAGAAGACAAGTCCTCTCAACACCTCTGAAATGACACCACGCAAATATCACCAGTCCTTTCCAGTTGTCCCGACTCCTCAGCAGATAACTCCCAATGCGCAGATTGACTTACTTGATGTGCAAAAACTGCTCGAATTGTTTCGACACCATTGGGTGACCTCTTCTGCGTGCTTCTTGTGCAGTGTGTAAATGACAGCCACATGAGAACTTGTGAAGAGATGACAGAAGAAAAAGACCACTGGTGCACCAGAGTGCTGTGAGGGGGAGCCCGCTTCTGCTGTGTGCACCAGCTTTGTTCATTATCTCAACTTCTGTTGCTCCTGCCTGGAACGTTGTTACTTGTTTCATTTTTTTTCCTATATCCTTCTTTTCTTAAGTATTAACCCTTCATAGAAGCCTCCCCTGTCTGTTCCCACAAGGCTATTAAGTGACCATCCTCACTGCGCCTTTTTTGGTCTCCCAGAGAGACCCTGTGCATGTCTTTATTTTGGTAGCCATCATACTA
>NW_007745105.1:5777-13375 GCF_000696425.1 Galeopterus variegatus
TAGAACCACTCTCTTCTTTTTCTTTGCTTATTCTTTATTCAGCTGCTCTGTATTTTATTTTCCCTTATTGTATAATGTGTTATTTACCTTTCTCCAGATATTTTTATGTATAAAGATCTTACATAGTACGTGAGTAGCAAATATGGTTGAATGAATGATAGCTTTAATAAAAAACCCTCAAAGCAAGCATCTTAATCTCTTTTTCTCAGGAGGGACTAGATTCAAAAATTGAAGTTTATGGTTAAAAATCTACTTGTCTAATGTGCCTAAATCAATTCTCATCACCACCACCATGCAAGGCATCTTTATTTTCATCATCATCATCACCATTATCATATTAGGGTTCTCCAGAGAAACAGTATTGATAGGCAGAGATGATAGATAGGTAGATAGATAGGTAGATGGATTATTTATAAGGAATTAGCTCAAGCAATTATGGAGGCTGACAAGTTCTAAGATCTATGAGGTGAGCTGGCTAGCTAGAGACCCAGGAGAGCTGATGGTATAGTTCCTGTCTGAAGGCTGGCAGGCTCAAGACTCAGAAAAAGCCCATGTTCAAGTGTGAAGGCCAAAAAAAAAAAAAAAGATGTTTAATTTAAAGTCAGGCAGGAGGAATTACTGAAAAGAGGGTCAACCTTTCTGTTCTGTTCAGGCCTTCAACTGATTGAATGAGGCCCGCCCACTTTAGGGAGGGTAAACTATTTCACCGGGTCTACTGATTCAAATGTTAATCTCGTCAAGAAAACACCTTCATAGGAAGACTCAGAATAAAGTTTGAACAAATATCTGGACACCCAATGGCTTTATCAAGTTGATTCATAAAATTAACCATCACAATCATAATTACTTAATCATCAATAAAAAACATCACTTGTAATTCCATAGGATACATGGTTGATCTTGTCACTACCAAGCAAACCATGAATCCTCCAGTAAATCATAATCTAAAATAACATTACTAACAAAATAATCTTATCATTTTGGGAAAAGCAATTTTGAGGAAAAAATATGTATGTGTGTGACAAGTAAGAGAATATGTTCATGAACTAAATAAGAAAAAAACTTGGCTAAATATCAAAGAAAGTGGTGTTTGATGATGGAAAGATACATTCAAAAATTAAATCTGAAGTCTGGTGAATAATACTTAATTTCAAAAATCTTTATCTCAGCAAATTTTTACTTTGCATTAATTGTGATAATTTGTCTAGAAGTGTGTGATATCAAACTTGATGTAAATTCCAATGCCAGAAGTGCAACACTATAAATATAATAGCATTTTAGTTAGAGCTGTACTAGAGGACCATATCCTGAGTTAATATAAAAAGAATATGTTATACCACAAAATATATATTTTCTCCTAATGGAAATTCTTTTTTGTTTTTCTCCACGTTTGTTTGGGGTCAATGTTAGAGGGGAAACAATAATTTAGGGGAGAAACTGTCAAGGACTAAAGCCTACTTTACAAAAGTACAGTGACTTTTACTATATAAAATAGAACACAAACATAGGATTTCAGAGATGTAAATGGCTTATTTAAATGTAGGGATCATGAGTGGCTAACTAATATGTAGTTATTATGCTGCTTCATCTGGATCGAAGTATTAAAGAACAGCTATTGAAGCTGTTTTGAATTCAAAACCAGGCTTTCACATTTAATAGCTGAGAAATCTTAGAAAGGTTGTTTAAGCTCAGTTTTTCCATTTATAAAATGGGAATGATGACACACAGTTTTCATAAGTGTCTGGAGAAATACATGCAAACGTGGCACTCAATAACATGCCTAACAGGAGCTCAGTCATTGGTAGGTATAAGTCTATATGCCACCTGAGTGCAGAGATCATTTTGATATTGTTCATCATTTTCCCACAGAATCCAGCACACCATATGCACGTGGTGAACATTTATTGATTAAATGTGTGTGTGTGTGTTTTATTTTTTAGTTTCTTCCTACTTGGTGCAGGGATAGAACCCCAGACCTGTTGTTATCAGTACCACACTCTAACCAACTGAGCAAACTGGCCAGCTTATTGATTAAATTAAAAATAATGTTTAAAACCTGTAGGAGATTTGGGATAAGGAAGAAAAAAATAATTATTCAGCAGAGTCTCATAAGAAAATAGAAACCTTTGGTATAGTAGTCTTGCATAAGATCAGGTAAAAAATGGTTAGATGAAGGAGCTATGAGTGATATATAGCTGAGCTGCATTTATCTCTGAGAAAAGACTAATCCTATTCACTAGCAATGCATCTGATATTTACTTATATTGGGAACATTTATTGAACACCAACAGGGTGGTGCTGGAACATACTTTAGTGGACACATTTTAATTTCACAAATGTGTCACTAAATCTTGCATGTGTCACTAGAAACTTAATCAACAAACGTAAGTTGTGTTCATTGTTTATGTAAGGTAGTATCTACACACTAACTTATATATAAAAACAAGGGAGAAAGATGGATGGATTTTACATCCTGGAAATCTTATCAAAATGATGCTCCCTCTGCCTGGAAGCAGGCAAGACAGCAACACCTGGGGTCCTCAGCAGGAGCCAAGGGCAGCCTCCTCCATACAAAAGCAGGCAAGAGAGTAAACTGAAAACACCTCTTTCACTTGGGTGACCCACCACAGCCACTGCCACATCCATGGCTATTGTAAAAGTGGCTCGACACCACAGCAGTAGCCACAGCTATCGTACTGTTGGCCCACCAGACATCCAACTGCATTGACACAAAGAGAGTCATCTGTGGAGACTGGAAAAAGAAGAGGACATTTCTCTCCTCAAAGCCCACTCCAGAATAATAGAAGAAGCAACTGCTGTACCAGATAACCAAACATCAATGTAGAGAAACTAGAAATATGAAATCCCAAGAAAATATGACACCACCAAAGGAGCAATCTTTAGGAAACTCACTGAGATATGAGTAGAATCCATTAGACAACACAATTAAATGAGAAAAACAGGCCTCCCCAGAGAGGCCCAAGACCCGCAGAGACCATGCACCCCATGGTGCCAGAGTGTGAGCAAGCAGGTAGGCTTTGCTGCCCCCAGACTCCATCCACAGCCCAGCCGAGTGTGCGCTGACCAGAGATGCACCTCCCTGGAGAGGCCTGAGACCTGCAGAGACCATGCACCCACAGCGCCAGTGCATGACCAAGCATGTAGGCCTCGTCACTACCAGACCCCATCCCCAGCCCAACTGAGTGCATGGCAACCAGAGAGGTACCACCTTGGAGAAGCCCGAGTCCCATGGAGACCATGGGCCCCATGGCACAAGCCTGCGACCTAGCAGGAAGGCTTCGTGGCCACTGGATCCCATCTCCAGCCCGGTGGAGTACATGCCAACCAGAGAGGCACCTCTCTGGAGAGGCCTGAGACCTGTGGCAACCATGAGCCCAAGGTGCCAGTGGGTGTATGAGCAGACACTGAGGCAACCATGCCAAATTGGCAGCCCCAGCAGGATCCTAGCCAGACAGTAGTGTCGAATCAGTGGACCATGAATTCCCTTGCCACAATGACTAAACATCAAAGGAAAGATATCAGAAATATGAAAAATCAAGAAAGTACAACACCAAAGGGTAATAACTCTCAAGCTCTAGATCCTATAGAACAAGAACCCCTTGAAATGTCTGACAAAGAATTTCGAGTGATATTTCTAAGGAAACTAAATGAGATACAAGAAAACTCAGTTAGACAACACGATGAAATGAGGAAAAGTATACAGGACCTGAAAGACGAAATGTACAAGGAAATCAATGCTCTGAAAAAGATGTAGCAGAGATTGTCAAGCTGAAGAATTCATTCAACAAAATAAAAAACACAACAGAGAGTTTAACCAGCAGGCTTGCAGAAGCAGAAGAGAGAACTTCTGACCTTGAAGATGGGCTGTTTGAAATAATACAGGCAGATAGAAAAAAAGAAAAAAGAATTAAAAGCATTGAAGAAAATCTGAGAGAGATATCAGACAACTTTAAGCACACAAATATCGGAGTCATGGGTATTCCAGAAGGGTAGGAAAAAGGAGATTGCATTGAAAACATATTCAACAAAATAGTGGCAGAAAACTTCCCAGTTATTGGAAAAGACACAGATCTTCAGATTCAGCAAGCTCAAAGATCCCCAAATGTTTTCAGCCCAAAAAGGTCTTCTCTAAGAAATGTTATAGTCAAACTGGCAAAACTTAACGACAAAGAAAGAATCTTAAAAGCTGCAAGAAAGAAGTGTCAAATCACCTATAAAAGAGCCCCAATCAGACTAACATCAGACTTTTCATCACAAACCTTAAAAGCCAGAAAGGAATGGGATGATATATTCAAAATACTAACAGACAGAGATTGCCAGCCAAGAATACTCTACCGCACAAGTCTATACTTCCAAAACCAAGGGCAAATAGTGTATTTCTCAGACAAACAAAAACTGTGGGAGTTCACTATTACAAGACCACCCTTACAAGAAATTCTCAAGGGAGTACTGGGTTTGGTAACTGAAAAATAACTACCACTGCCATAAAAACTCAAGAAAAATCAAAACCCACTAGTAAAATAAAAATGCCAACAATGAAGAGAAAAAAAAGGTTTATCTACAAGCCAAGAAACCAACAAATATAGAAGACAAACAGTAAATCAGAAAGAAGGTAATAAAAGACACTTAAGACATCCAAACAAAAATCAATAAAATGCTAAGAGTAAATCAACACTTTTCAGTAACAACTCTTAATGTAAAAGGATTAAATTCCCCAATCAAAAGACACAGACTGACTGACTGAATTAAAAAGGAGGGCCCAACTATATGCTGCTTTCAAGAGACCCACCTCACCTATAAAGGTTCACATAGGCTAAGAGTGAAAGGATGGAAAAAGATTTACCATGCAAACAGAAATGAAAAATGAGCTGGAATAGCTATTCCTATATCTGATAAAATAGACTTTAAACTAAAAGCCATAAAAAGAGATAATGAGGGCCACTACATAGTGATAAAAGGATTCTTTCATTAAGAAGACATAACAATCATAAATATATATGCACCCAATGTTGGAGCAGCCAGATTTATAAAGCAAACTCTATTAGACCTAAAGAAGGAAATAGACACTAATACCATAACAGCAGGGGACCTGAACACCCCACTATCAATAATGGACAAATCATCTAGGCAAAAAATCAGCAGAGAAACACAAGATTTAAACAACGCTCTAGACCAATTAGACTAGGCAGATATCTACAGAACATTCCATCCAAAAACCTCAGAATATTCATTCTTCACATCAGCACACGGATCATTCTCCAAGAAAGATCACATGTTAGGCCACAAATCAAGTCTCAACAAATTTTAAAAAATTGGAATTATCCCCTGTATTTTTTCAGACTGCAATGGATTAAATTTAGAAATCAATAACAAATGAACTTCTGGAAACTATACAAACACATGGAAATTAAACAGCATTCTACTTAACGATACATGGGTACAAGAAGAAATCAAGCAGGAAATCAAAAAATTTATGAAAACTAATGAAAATAATGATACATCATACCAAAACCTGTGGGATACTGCAAAAGCAGTATTAAGGGGGAAATTTATCGCATTAAATGCTTACTTCAGAAGAATGGAAAGATGGCAAGTGAACAACCTAATACTTCACCTTAAAGAACTAGGAAAACAAGAACAATATAAACCCAAAGTTAGCAAATGGAAAGAAATCATTAAGATCAGAGCAGAACTTAATGAATTGAAACCCAAAAAACAATACAAAAGATCAATGTATCAAAAAGTTATTTTTTAAGAGATAAATAAAATTGACAAACCATTAGCACCGCTAACTAAAAAAAGAAGAGGAAAGACCCAAATAACAAAAATCAGAATAAAAAAGGTGATATTACAACTGACACCTCTGAAATACAAGGAATCATTAGAGACTACTATAAACAACTATATGGCAACAAATTTGAAAATCTGGAGGAAATGGATAACTTTTTGGACACACAGAAACTATGAAAACTGAGCCAAGATGATCTAGAAAATCTGAACTGACCAATAACAAAAAAAAGAGATTGAAGCTATTATCAGAAGGCTCCCAACAAAGAAAAGCCTAGGACCAGATGCATTCACAGCAGAATTCTACCAAACATTCAAAGAGTAATTGACACCAATTCTCTACAAACTATTCCAAAAGACTGAAACAGAGGCGATTCTCCCAAACTCATTCTATGAAGCAAACATCACCCTGATACCAAAACCAGGTAAAGATACACCTAAAAAAGAAAACTATGGGCCAATATCCTTGATGAATATAGATGCAAAAATCCTCAATAAAATACTAGCTAACAGAATACAGCAACACATATGTAACATAATACACCATGATCAAGAGGGATTCATCCCAGGGATGCAAGGTTGGTTCAACATATGCAAATCAATAAATGTGATACACCATATCAATGAAATCAAACACAAGGACCATATCATCATCTCTCTAAATGCTGAGAAAGCATTTCATAAAATTCAACACTTGTTCATGATAAAGACTCTCTACAAGTTAGTTATAGATGGAAAGCAGCTCAACATAATTAAAGCCATATATGATAAACCCACTGCCAATATCATCCTGAACTAGACAGGAATTAGACAAGGATGCCCACTCTCACCACTCCTATTCAACACAGTGTTGGAAACACTAACCAGACCAATTAGAGAAGAGAAGGCAATAAAGGGCATCCAGATTGGAAAAGATGAAGTCAAACCATCCCTCTTTGCAGATGACATGATCCTATATATTGAACAGCCTAAAGCCTCTACAAAAAAACACTTGGAGTTGATAAATGATTTCAGCAAAGTTGCAGGATACAAAATCAACACATAAAAATCAGTAGCATTTCTATTCACCAATAGTGAACATACAGAAAGAGAAATCAAGAAAGCTTGCCCATTTACAATAGCCACCAAAAAAATAAAATACTTAGGAATAGAGATAACCAAGGATGTGAAAAATCTCTGTAATGAGAACTACAAACAAATGCTGAGAAAAATTAAAGAGGACACAAGAAGAGAGATATCCCATGCTCTTGGATTGGAAGAATCAACAGCATGAAAATGTCCATACTACCCAAAGTGATATACAAATTCAATGCAATCCCCATTAAAATTCCAATGACATTTTTCTCAGAAATGGAGAAAACTATCCAGACATTTAAATGGAATAACAAAAGACCACGCATAGCCAAAGAAATTCTGAGCAAAAAAAATAAATAAATAAAACTGGAGGCATAACACTACCTGACCTTAAACTATACTACAAAGCTCTAATAACCAAAACAGCATGGTACAGACATAAAAACAGTCACACTGATCAATGGAATAGAATAGAGAATCCAGAAATCAACCCACACACCTACAGCCATCTGATCTTTGACAAAGGCAGCAAGTCTATACACTGGGGAAGAGACTGCCTCTTCAGCAAATCGTGCTGGGTAACTGGATATCCATATGCAGGAGAATGTACCTAGAGCCATACCTCTCACCATTTACTAAAATCAACTCAAAATGGATTAAAGAATTAAATATACACCCTGAAACAATAAAACTTCTTAAAGAAAACATAGGAGAAA
>NW_007745105.1:14375-15286 GCF_000696425.1 Galeopterus variegatus
ACATGGATGGACCTAGAGAGAATTATATTAAGTGAAATAAGTCAGGCACAAAAAGAGAAATATCACATGTTCTCACTTATTTGTGGGAGCTAAAAATAAATAAATAATTACACACAAAAAAATGGGGAGGGGAGGAAGAAGACACAACAATTACAATTCCTTGAAGTTGATATGACAAACAAACAGAAAGGAAGTTGTTGGGAGGGAGGAGGGAAAGGGAGGAGGGAGGGAGGTTTTGGTGATGGGCCACAATAATCAACCACATTGTATATTGACAAAATAAAATAAATAAATAAATAAATGAGAAAAATGATAAATAAATAAATAAATGAGGATATGAAGGAGGAAATTTACAGAGAAATTAATACCTTAACAAAGAAAGTAGCAGAACTCATGGAACTGACGTATTCACTCAACAAAATAAACACAACCAGTATTTTAAGCAGCAGCCTAGAACAAGCAGAAAAAAGAATTTATGATTTTGAAGACGGTCTTTTTAAAATAACCCAGGCAGACAAAAAAAGGAAAAACGAATTTTTAAAAATGAGGAAAACTAAGAAAGCTCGCAGACAACTATAACTGCACAAACATTCAAATCATGGGTGTTCCAGAAGGTGAGGAGAAAGGAAAAGGCATGGAAAACCTATTCAGTGAAAGAATAATGGAAAACTTCCCAGAAATATGGAAAGACACGGACCTTCGGACCCAGGAGGCTCAAAGATCTCCAAACAGATTCAACCCAAAAAGATCCTCTCCCATATATATTATGGTCAAACTGGCAAAGCTCAAAGATAAAGAGAGAATCTTACAAAAAGCATGAGAAAAGCATCAAGTCACCTATTAAGAGAGCCTCTATCACACTAACAGCAGACTTCTCAACAGAAACTCTACAGGCCAGAAGAATATGGAAT
>NW_007745106.1:0-316 GCF_000696425.1 Galeopterus variegatus
TCAACAAAATAGTGGCAGAAAACTTCCCAGGTATAGGAAAAATCACAGATTTTCAGATCCACGACGCTCAACGATCTCCAAACGTATTCAACCCAAAAAGGTCTTGTCCAAGACATGTTATAGTCAAATTGGCAAAACTCAAAGACAAAGAGAGAATCTTGAGAGCTGCAAGAGAGAAGCGTCAAATCACCTATAAGGGAGCTCCAATCAGGCTAACATCAGACTTTTCATCACAAACCCTAAAAGACAGAAAGAAATGGGAGGATATATTCAAAATACTAAAAGCCAGAGACTGTCAGCCAAGAATACTCTACCC
>NW_007745106.1:3009-11307 GCF_000696425.1 Galeopterus variegatus
TCATCAAGTCGAAGGTATACCTGTTCCCCAATGTTCATCGCAGCAGTCTTTACAATAGCCACGAGTTGGAACCAGCCCAAATGTACATCATCGGAAGAGTGGACACAGAAACTGTGATGTATCTACACAATGGAATACTACTCAGCTATAAAAACGAATGAAATACTGCCATTTGCAACAACATGGATGGACCTTGAGAGAATTATATTAAATGAAAGAAGTCAGGCACAGAAAGAGAAATAGCACATGTTCTCACTTATTAGTGGGAGCTAAAAATAAATAAATAAATTCACACACACACAAAAAAACTGGGCGGGGGGGAGAAGACTTAAGAACTACAATTCCTTGAAGTTGATATGAGAAGCAAACAGAAAGGACATTGTTGGGTGGAAGGGGGGGAGAGGGAGGAGGGATGGGGGTTTCGGTAATGGGCCACAATAATCAACCTCTTTGTATATTGACAAAATAAAATTAAGAGAACAAAAAGCGTTAAATTGTAAGTTATGAAGTTTAAGACTTAGAGTTATGAAGGTTTAAACTTAGAGTCTGACGCTTTTTAAAGCCAAGCATGCTACTATTGTGTAGTTTCCTGACCACAAGCCACAGGTTTTGGGGTGAAGTATTGATGCATGAGTGGGTGCTTTTAACACAGCGTGAGTGCTTTGGAACATTCTGATTTTCTATTTCTATAGAGATGAAATAATAAATGTTTTGATTAAAAGATAAATCATCATGTAAAAGGTTAAGTAAAAAATATAAATAAAGGGGCCGGCCCGGTGGCGCACTGCTACAGTGCGCCGTTGGGAGCACAGCGGCACTCCCGACGAAGGTTCGGATCCCACATACGGACTGGTTCCCGCTCACTGGCTGGGCGAGGTGTGGGTGCGACACTGAGGGTTGCGATCCTGTTGCCGGTCCCGGTCCGGTACGGGCGCAACATTGAGGGTTGCGATCCGTTGCCGGTCCCGGTCCGGTACGGGCCCAACACTGAGGGTTGCGATTCCGTTGCCGGTCCCGGTCCGGTACGGGCGCAACACCGAGGGTTGCGATCCGTTGCCGGACACGAAAAAAGACAAAAAAAAAAACTATATATATATAAAGATTCTTGTGGTTGTTGTCCACACTTGCACTAGACACTTGTGGTCTGCCTTTTTCTTTTTTCCTCATCTTATCCACACCACCTATTCAGGTCCAACGAATCCTGCGGAGCTGGTCTCCAGCAGTTTAGCAAGTTTTCAAGTGTTTATCTGATAACCATATACATATCTTTGGTGAGATATTTTTTCAAATCTTTTGCCCATTTTTAACTTGAGTTGATTGTCCACTTATCATTGAGTTGTAAAAGTTATTTTTGTATTTGAGATATGAGACATGTGTCCAATATGGTTTGCAAATATTTTCTCCCAACATGTGCCTTGCCTTTTCATTTTTTGTAACAGGTCTTATGAAGAGCAAGGTTTTAAATTGTGATGAAGTCCAATGTAATTTATTTTTTAAATTTGTAGTTTGTGTCAAACCCAAGTTCATTAAAATTTTCTCCTATATTTTCCTCTGTAAGGTACAGTTTCAGCTCTTACATTTTTTATTCAGCTCTTACATTTAGATGTCTGATCCATTTCAAGTTCATTTTTAATATAGTGTATGTAAGATTGAGGTTTTCATTTTCATTTCCTTTGAGGTTTTTTGCATATGGATATCCAGTGTTTCAGCACCAAATTGCCTCTGCTCCTCTTTCTAAAATCAATGGGCCATTTATATGTGTTTGTCTATTTCTAAATTCCGTTTTGTTTTTTTTTCTTGGCAGCCTATCAGTGCAGGGATCTGAACCCATGACCTTGGTGTTACCTGCACTATACTCTCTCAAGTGAGCTAAGCAGCCAGACCCACTTCTGGATTCTGTTCTGTTCTACTTACCTATTTGGCTATCTTCACACCAATACCACACTGTCTTTTTTTCACTGTGGCTTTGTATTAAGTCTTGACACCAGGCTATATAAATTCTTCACTTTCTTCATTTTAAAGTTGTTTGGTCCTCTGCATTTCCATATGAATTTCAGAATCAGCTTGTAAATTTTCTTTTTTTTTAAAAAAGAGCCTAGTGGAATTTTTATTGGGGATTGCATTGAATCTATAGATCAACTTGGAGAGAAGTGACATATTAATATTGAGACTGCGAATTCATGAACACGGTAAGTCTCCTCATTTACTTAGGTCTTTCTTCAATTTACCTCAGCAATGTTTGGAGTTTTTTTTTTTTTTTTTCTTTTTGTCTCTTTTTTTGTGACCGGCAACGGATCACAACCCTCAGTGTCGTGCCCATACCGGACCAGGACCAGCAATGGGATCGCAACCCTCGGTGTTGCCCCCGCACCTCGCTCAGCCAGTGAGTAGCCGGTCTGTATGTGGGATCCGAACCCTCGGCAGGAGCGCCGCTGCGCTTCCCAAGCAGCGCACTGTAGCAGTGCGCCACCGGGCCAGCCCAATGTTTGGAGTTTTCAGTGTACAAGTCTTACATATTTTTTGTCAAATTTATTCCTGAGTATTTCATACTTTTATGCTCCCATAAATTGCATTTTAAATTACAATTTGGATTGGCTTCCATTCCTCTTACAGGGGCAGCACTAGGATTTTCATAGGCAGCAAGGTGATTGCTATCCACCCTCACAGGAATGCAGCAGGCACACTGAGTGCAGTGGGGGGAGCAATGGAAAATGAAGGTAATATCTTCCTCGAGGGATTTTTGTGAAGTAGTGTTAAATATTCCTTGGACACAAATGTTAAATGATCCAGATGAAAGAATCATACTGTGTACTTTAGAAGGAGGTTGTGTATACATCACTTTTAATAGTGCTGGGCAAATAGTTCCTGCCTAGCACATGACAGCTACTGAGACTGGAAGTACTGTTGTCAGGAGACATTCATAGATTGTGCTGTGGGTGGAGGGACAGGGGAATAAGGCCAGAGAAGCCCCTCTGTAGTGCCAGTGGCCACATCTGTCAACACATAAGGTGCACTGTCCTCTCCCCTCTCCAGCCTCTCCCCCAAGCAGGTAGACTTTTATAGAACACCTATGCTTTGAGGGGTCACACTCATGTACAACCCAACAGCCCATGCAGACTCATTCATAAAATATAAGTGAATCTTATCCCAGGGATGCATTCTTACAGGCCACTCCATCCGCAGCTGGGAAAATTCAAGAATAATCCCCGGGGACTACGTGAAGAGAATAGTCTACACTGTTTCAAATTGGCAGCATAACATGAGATGCTAGCAATTCTTCTGTATCTCATACTTCCAAATTCACATGCTTCAAATTTGCATCAAACATAACCACCCTGTCCTGTTGGATGCAAAATGCAACACAGAGGCAAGGGTGTCAGAGCTTTGGCCCAGGACCCGGGGGTCAGGCTGACCTGAATTTGTACCTGGGTACCTGTGTGACCCCAGTACAAACCTCACCTCTTTGTGTCTGTTTCCTCATTTATAAAGTGGGGAAACGGTACTCACAGCCCATGGTGGATGGTTGTATCAACGTCCACAGCTGGCACAGGAAGCCCGGCAGGTTGCTAAGCCTTCTATGACTGTGTGGGCACATCCGTCCTCTGGTCACACCCCAACAGTGCTTCAACCCTTCAACAATGGGTTGACAGAATAGCCTGGGTACTGCCAACATCCTTCCAAATGACGGCTGATTCATAAATTTCAGGTGCTGCCCCCCTGCGTTCCCCAGCAGCCCTTGGCCAGCCAGCCACACCCTGATGCCCTGCAGCTCAGGATCGCTGGCACCCTCACCAACAGATCTCCATCATCCCATTGTCTGCCCCTAAGAACACACTAAACCAGGAAGGTGTGAGACCTCAAATCACTGAGGTTCAAGGAGGTGACCTCAGGAAGGAGCACAAAGAAGAAAACATAGTGAAGATGAAAGATGAGTCCAGGACAGGCAAGTGGTTAGGTTGGTCTCAGAGGGCTTGGGTTCAAACTACAGTGCTGCCTGTTAACAGCTCTGTGGCTCTGACACAAAATCGGCCACCTTGTTCCTTGATTTCCTCGTCTGTAAAACACAGACAATAAGGCACTCTCCTCAGAGTGAGATAAGAGGTGCTCAGTTTCCCTGGATTCGTGTTTCAGGACACATGTCTGGATTTCAAACCCCTTCCCAAGGCCTCAGGTCCCTCCCCTAGGCCCTCCCTTAGAAGAGAGATACTGTTGCTTGTTGGACCTATTTTCGGCACCAACACGGAGATTGAGATCACAAAGAGCAAATTTATGCGAATCCAGTAGCTGAGCATACTCAGTAAAAAGATTTTATACAGGCTTATATGACCTCAGTGACTGAGCACACTCAGTGGAAGGGATTTTATCCTTTGAATGTCCTTCCACTAGAGGTGCTAAAGAGCACAGAATATTCTTGAATATGTTCAGTGCTTGTGATAGGATTTGACCAAGGAACATGCTCTAAAAAGAGACCAACTGAGCATGTGCAAGACTATGTTACATAACAGGGAACCACCCCCTTAATTGAATATTCATTAGACATCATGAATATGGATCAGATAGCGAAACTGTAAAAGCCAAATGCTGGCAAGAGGTGGGGCTGTTACTTTCTCTGGGGCTAGCCCACAGTTTGCCTATGGGGTATGTATTTCTTTCTTTTTGTATCAAACTTACTTTCAGCAAGCAGCTGCTCCCTCTCTTGAGCCAGCCTGCAGTGCGCCCTATAATAAACTTTAAGTGCGTATTTTTCACTTTTGTGTTAAACTTGGTGTGGGCCCTGCTCAGTCTCTGGAGCTAGGCCTCACTTTCTCTGTGAAATCTGTATTTCTTACTCATTACATTAAACCTTTCTTCATCCTCTACTGTGTCTCTGCTCTTGAATTCTTTCCTGTGGAGGAGTCAAGAACCTGGTAAGAGGGCCTAGCATTTTGTGAAAATGCTTTCAGCTCAAAAGAACTGACTGGTATTGCTGTGTGTTACTTTTGTCTGCTTTCCTAGTGTTAAGAGAATCTCAGGTACTTTACTTGTTCAATGAAATGTTTTAAATGTTTTAAAAAGTAAAGTTGAGGGCCGGCCCGGTGGCGCACTGGAGAGTGTGCCGCTTGGGAGCACAGCGGCGCTCCTGCCGAGGGTTCGGATCCCATGTGGAGACCGGTTCCCGCTCACTGGCTGAGCGCGGTGTGGGCGCAACGCTGAGGGTTGCGATCCCGTTGCTGGTCCCAGTACAGGCGCGACACCGAGGGTTGCAATCCCGTTACCGGTCAGTAAAAAAAGACAAAAAGGAAAAAAAAAAAAGTAAAGTTGAGATGGATAAAATCTTTAAATGTGTGAAGTCATTGTTCCTTCTCCAATCCCATGGCTTCACTTGACTTGGAAAAGAAAAAAGAAAAAGAACAAAAGAAAACAAAAAAAGGGCCTGGCCAGTTAGCTCAGTTGGTTAGAGCACAATGTTGGTGATACCAAGGTCAAGGGTTTGGATCCCCGTGCTGGTCAGCAGCAAACAAAACAAAACACAAAAACCAAACAAAAAGACAAACAAAAATGCTTGAAGTCAGTACCCCAATGAATAGAGATTTTTGTGGTTACTTTGTAAGCAATGTTTAAATATTTGGAGAAACCTAATTTGTTAAATCAACGTTTTAAAAATATTTTCATAACTTAGGTAACTACAGAGTAGAAATGTTGAATTTTTTACAGTCTAAAGTAGTGTTGATAGAAGGAAACTCAGGAAAGGATGGTGTCCTAGAAGCCAAAAGAAAGTTTTTCAAACTGGAGAGAGCTCCTGATACTTCAGAAGCCCTTCATAGTTAAAAAATGTGTTGAAGATAGAATATAAAATTTTGTCTATGTCTCTTAGTTGGAAAAATCAAAATGTGAAAAAATAATACTTTCAGATACACTAAAATTAGAAGAGTCATTGCAATCAAGCCTGTACTATCTAGTGATCATTGCAGTTTTAGTAATTAAAAAATTCTTCGTACTTTTTATATATTTATTTATTTTTCAGTAAGCATGTTACCTGAGAACATTTTTTATTATAAAAAAATACTTATTTTATTTTCCATATTTTGAAAAAAGCCAGCAATGAAGTTCAAGTTGAGAATTCAGACTTTTCTCAGGTAAAACCGCCTAGTGCTGAGATTTTTTATTTTTCTCGAAAGATCAAACAGAGCCTGTAAGAGATAAGACCCAAAGCAAACCAACCATTGACCTTGTTTTAGTCCATTTTTGTGTTGCTATAATAGAATATCTGAAACTGGGTAATTTATGAAAAGAGGTTTATTTGGCTCACGATTCTGCGACAGCTGCCTCTGGTGCAGGCCTCACTCTACTTCTACTCATGGTGGAAAGTGGCAGGCAGCAGGTAGGTACAAGATCACATGGTGAGAGGAAGCAAGAGAGAGAGAAGACAGGGACATGCCAGGCTCTTTTAAACAACCAGCTCTTGGGTAACGAATAGAGGGAAAGCTCACTCACTACCTGTCCCAGTGAGGGCATTAATCCATTCATGAGGGATCCACCCCCATGACCCAAGCACCTCCCATCTCTGCCAAGTTGGGGATCAGATTTTCATATGAGCTTTGGGAGACAACACATCTAAACTCTATCTAAACTCTATCAGACCTATATTAGCAAGGGCTGGAAGCTGGTGACAACTTCACAAAATCAAAAAGTTGGAGTTACACAGGCACGTCTAGCTCACAGAATAACTGGATTGGCCTGAACTGAAGCAAAAATCCACCTTTGGTGAATGCCATCTATAGCACAAGCTTTGAAGAGACCATGAATTCATTACTACAATTTTTAGCCCAAGATACACAATATATGGACCACCTGCAACATCTCCAGGACACAAAGACACATGAAAAAGGTTTCTCAAAAAACTCAGATGCTACGCAGCCAACAACAACCAGCTATGCCTTAGGATCAAAATCTAGAACCATCAAACAGAAATCATATGAAGACAAAGAAAAGGGAAAACAGAAATGGAGAGCAGAAGGAGAAAAATAAGAAAAGAGGAAGTTGAAAAGAAACTGGAGGCCGGCCCATGGCTCACTCGGGAGAGTGCGGTGCTGATAACACCAAGGCCACGGGTTCGGATCCTATAAAGGGATGGCCGGTTAGCTCACCGGCTGAGCGTGGTGCTGACAACACCAAGCCAAGGGTTGAGATCCCCTTACTGGTAATCTTTAAAAAAAAAAAAAAAAGAAGAGAACCTGGAAGAGGAACAGAAAAAAGTAGAGAAAAGGGAAGATGAGGAACTATATCCCAAGAAAAGATTAGTCAGCAAATCCCTCATGGATACTGTCTGGGTAAGGTTTAAATAAACAAATACCTGACCCTGCAAGGTAGTCTATCACGCTCATTTGAATTTACTATGACATGTAAACAGATAAATTGACGGTTTTGTAAAAAGAGGAAGAAATATAACAAGGAAATGTCCAAGCAGGAGCATAACAAAAGACGTTAAGAGAATAGCGTAACCGGTTATCAATCCCAGAGGAGCAGAGCACTGAGCACCGATTATGAGTCCCAGGGGAGGATTCTGACTACTTGAGGATAGCGAAGATGCTCAGTATGCCAACCACCAGCAATAGAAGTCCAAGCACTTCCGCCCATTGCACCTTGGTATCACAATCGCAAAAACATTACAAAGTCAAGCAATGGGTTGAGCAAGAGAGAAGAGACAGCAAGATCACCTTCAACAGTGCACGTCAGTCCCCTCTGGCCAGCAGGTCACTCCCAGCAACCAACGCAGGGCAAATGGCTATGCACGCCCCTCTCTGCAGCATTAGAAGGACCCTGCTCCTCCCCATGGAAGACAGATATAGCAGCTGGGGTGACCAGGTGCCATGTGATGCACACGCTTAAGCAGAACAAAAGAGCATGCATTGAGCTTGCCACAGGGAAAGATATTACCACACAAGGCACTAAGCCCGGCACAGGCCATGTGGGCGCTACTTCTTGGTAAGGAAGTGTCTCAGGCCCAAGATCCATTCTTATGCAGCTGAGCGGGGGTCGGAAGACTGCACATGGGACTGCCTTTCCCAACAATCATCAATCTAAACCACAAATAAGGAAACTGAATGGCTGGGAAATAATGTGATTTCATCAACAAGTAACAGTTCCTAAATATCTGAGCCTGAACGTGCAGCTCTCATCTCTCAGCTTCAAAAGCTACATGCTTGGGCCGGCCTGGTGGCGCACTGGATAGTGCGCCGCTTGGGAAGCGCGGCGGCGCTCCCGCCTGTGGGTTGACTTTGGACGTATTCCCCCCTCTTCGCTTTCGGGCGAGTTGGG
>NW_007745106.1:11659-14190 GCF_000696425.1 Galeopterus variegatus
GAAAAAAAAAAAAAAAAAAAAAAAAAAAAAAAAAAAAAAAAAAGCTACATGCTTTCATTTATAACCTGGGAAATATTCTAGGCTCTGTTAGATTGGTGTTTTATATGTAGGGTTTATATACTCTTAATGTTCTCTAGTAAAATTCCAGCATGACTAATGGCTTGCACCCTTTCTACCAATTGTATTTTAGGAAGATCCCCTGTCCTTAAGTGGAAATTGTTATTCAGATTTAACATATTCCGATATATGTTAAATATATGGACTGAGTTGTGAAACATTTTATATGACACAGTTCTCATGTATATATGGAGTTTTGGAAGGATAAATGAGAAAATATGAATAATTGTTATTTTATTTTATTTTTTTTCCTTTTTTGTCTTTTTTCGTGACCGGCAATGGATCGCAACCCTCAGTGTCGCGCCCGTACTGGACTGGGACCGGCAACGGGATCACAACCCTCAGTGTTGCACCCACAACCTCGCTCAGCCAGTAAGTGGCCGGTCTGTATGTGGGATCCGAACCCTTGGCGGGAGCGCTGCCGTGCTTCCCAAGCGGCTCACTGTAGCAGTGCGCCACCGGGCCGGCCCAAAATACAAATAATTGTTAATTGTGTGGACTCGAACTAGGTGAGGGGATTACAAAGGAGTTCCTAAACTATTTTTACCCTACTGTGGATTTGAACTTTTTATTTATTTTTATTTTCATTTTTTTGGATTTGAACTTTAACTTATCTATCTATCTATCTATCTATCTATCTATCTATCTATCTATCTATTTATTTTTCTTAAAAAGATGACCAGTAAGGGGATCTTAACCCTTGACTTGGTGTTGTCAGCATCACACTCTCCCAAGTGAACCATGGGCCAGCCATGGATTAAACTTTTTAAATGTATTTTCTTTCATGGATTTTATTTAAGAAAAAATAAATTAATTACCAATCTCTAAAAAAATATAAAGCAGTGTTAAAATTTTTTAATTGTAAAAGTTAATATATTGGTCATAAATGTCGAAATAATAAAAAGCTCCTCTGCTTGAAAAAAAGCACTTCGAGTTTTAATAATCTTGCCACAGGTTTGATCCCAGCCCCACAGCTGGATCCCATCACAGTCTACCGTAGAGTGTGCAGGTGGTTTGACCTTTCTGCAGCTCAGGGGGCTGGCGAAGGTCAGGGCCACCACCTTGCCCTTAAACTGTCCTGACGTCACCATGAAAATACCACTGCCTTCTTCATGGCCATTTGGCAAAGAGCCTGGGCAGGGAGGCCACAGAGCATTTTCAGGACAAAGGCAAGAAGACTCATGACCCACAGGGTTGGGTGGTTCTCTACGGTCCAACTCAGGGGGCACAAACAGAGCATAGTAAATGGAACTCAATGGACCCATAACTGCTCTCACTAAATTCGGGGTGAGAACGCTGGGCACGGTCTTGCATGGGTACAGTCAGACCAGAGTTCAACCCAGTACAGAGGCAGAGCTCTTCTGGGGTACTCTACTCAATGTCTCATGAATTACGAGGTTTTCTACTCTGGCTGGTCCTGCATGAACTCTGGTGATTGTATCTTCAATCCTTGTGTCCTTTCTCTGGCGTTGGGCAATTTCCATACACATAGGTGCTGGTCAGTACTCAGTTGAGGACTCTAGGGGACTCCTCTACTCTGCCCTGGGAACTTTTGGCCTCCCCAGGCTCCCAGCTTCATCTCTCCCACCTGGAGACCAATAGGCTCTGCCTGGCTTCCCTCTCCCTACTCAACAGCCTGGATATCCTCTTCAGGAAGTAACCTGGAACAGCGGTAGAGCTCACCTTATGTCTCCCTCGTTTCAAAAATCCTGTCCTACATTTTCTGATATCCAATGTTTTGAAACCATTGCTTCATATGTATTGTCTGAGTTTATTGTCATTTCAGGCTGGAAGGTAAATTTGTTCCATACTCCAACAAGGACAGAATCTGAAAAAGACTGTTACAAGTTTGATTAGGATCATGTTAACTCTACAAATCAAGTGGAGGATAATTGATATTTTAACAAGATTGAGGCTTCCTATCCATGTATATTGTATGACTTTTCCATTTTTTTAAAAAATTTTATTTTGTTGATATACAATGAGGTTGATTATTGTGGCCCATTACCGAAACACCCATCCCTCCTCCCTCTCCCCCCTCCCACCCAACAATGTCCTTTCTGTTTACTTGTCATATCAACTTCAAGAAATTGTAGTTCTTAAGTCTTCTGCCCCCCCGCCCGGTTTTTTTTTTGTGTGTGTGAATTTATTTATTTATTTTTAGCTCCCACCAATAAGTGAGAACATGTGCTATTTCTCTTTCTGTGCCTGACTTGTTTCACTTAATATAATTCTCTCAAGGTCCATCCATGTTGTTGCAAATGGCAGTATTTCATTCATTTTTATAGCTGAGTAGTATTCCATTGTGTAGATATACCACAATTTCCATATCCACTCATCCGATGATGGACATTTCGGCTGATTCCAACTCTTGGGTATTGTAAAGAGTGTTGCGATGAACATTGGGGAACAAG
>NW_007745107.1:0-264 GCF_000696425.1 Galeopterus variegatus
AAAAAATATGACTCTCATACAAAAAAAAGAGAGTCCTCAGTTTAGAGGGGGAGATAGACATGTAAACAACTGTGTGATATAAACACAGAGCTGTGAAATTGTGAGTAAAAGTCACATTCTTTACGAGTAATGAAGTTAAAGAAGACTTGGCTTGTCATTTGGTCAACACATATTTATTGAGCACCTACTATAGGTCGGGCCTGTGCTAGGCAACAGGAACAAAATGGCCAGAGACTCTAAGACCCCTATCTTACAGTCCAGTTG
>NW_007745107.1:4182-4664 GCF_000696425.1 Galeopterus variegatus
CCTTCTCTGGTCATGGCCTCTGTGAGACATGATCAAACTTGGGTACCTTCTGCCCAGAAAAGAATGAACCTAGGCATGTGCATGTGTGCGCACGTACACACATGCGTGCACACACACACACACACACACACACACACACACACACACACTCTCTCTATGTACAATTCAGGGGGTTCCTGGCTTCCCCTGAAGCTTATCCATGAACCCTAAGATAAGAATCCCCAGTTCATAGTTAATAACAATATACTGTTTTCTTGTAAATTACTAAAAGAGTGGATTTTAAGTGGTCTCACCACAAAATATTCTAAATACGTGAAGTCATACATAAGTTAATTAACTTGATTTAGCCATTCCATAATGTATACATATTTCACAATAATATATTGTACACAATAAATATATGCAATTTTAATTTATTAATAAAAAATATGACTCTCATACAAAAAAAAGAGAGTCCTCAGTTTAGAGGGGGAGATAGACAT
>NW_007745107.1:5755-7058 GCF_000696425.1 Galeopterus variegatus
GGGGTCTGAGTTCAAGGTGAACGGGCAGACAGGCATCATCTCCCCTCTGCTCCTCTTCACCCACTGAGAGGACTGGTGTCCTGTGTGCCTTCTTGAAGAAGACAGCCCAGCAAGGAGGGTCTGTGCGGGGAGAAGGAGGCATCCACAAGCACGAACGAGCAGACCAGCTCACTGTCAAATGGGACCCTGCTTCCCCTCTGGCTCCCCTGCAGCAGTGCCCAGAGCCATCACCAGGGTCACCATGCCTGAGATACGTCCAAAGTTTTCTCCCTCAACCCAGCCCAGAACCCGTTCCTGGAGACAGCCTTCTTTCCACACATTGTCCGGAATTTTATATGCCCAGTGGCTTGGAGGCTGAAGGGTCCCTGGGACATGATACAACCCAGCACAGCCTTGGTGCCTTTGTGCACAGCGGTGAACGATGCGGGGGTGGTGGGGGGTACGCATGCTGCTCTGAACTCAGCTACCTCCTCTTTAGGCTCAGCACTGTGTTTCCCATCTGCAGGACTTCGCTCCATTTTAATGGAAGAAAACCAGCACCTGCCTTCTTTTTAACTTCTTGGCACATTTATTGCCTCCTGTGATATTTTTTGGCGGATTCATAGCTGGCAGTTAGAGGATGTTTTGTAACTACCACAGAATAAACGTTAAATAAAAATAAATAAATAAAAAGTGATCCAGAAAAAGAATACAGACATGTCTGGCTTTGTAAAATTACTGTCAGTCAATTGGCAGTATGTGGGTTCCTGAAAAGTTGGGCAAAAATCACAGTATTGTCAAAAGGATCCCTGAAATGCATCTTACTCTACCTGGCAAGCATGTACTCATCCTTTAGAACCTGTTACACATCCCCTCTGGTGGAAGGGAACAGATTTTGGCTGCATTTTCCCCATGTGCCAGAGACTACGCTATATATCAACTCAAACCATTCTCACTACAACCTCATAGTCATAGGGTATTAGTACCATTTTATGGGTGAAGAACCAGGGATGAGAAAGTCAAGAGACTTGTACAAGGTTCTGCAGCCCGTAGTGATAAGGTCGGAGGTTGAACAGAGCATGGGCACTGTTCACTGTAAGTGGCTGCAGAGTCAGTCGGTTCCTTTGTTCAAACGTCCCTTTCATTCTGATCTCTCATCGTGGGTCACACCAGTTTGGAATCATTTGTTGCCTGGTTCTTCCCTTCCATTTGGTGGCACTTGTTGATGGAGGGACCATCATGGCCTTCCTAGGACCCACCCAGGGGGCCTCTCCCATAGGAAGGGTGCAGGAAGTGTTCAGGGAATAAAAGTAGGAATTGATTA
>NW_007745107.1:7715-9735 GCF_000696425.1 Galeopterus variegatus
GGGGCCTCTCCCATAGGAAGGGTGCAGGAAGTGTTCAGGGAATAAAAGTAGGAATTGATTATGAATTCCTTTAGAGACGTCTTACCTGCAGTTTCATTCTCTCTGTAATTTCTTCTTAGATTTCTTTGCTGGCCTTTTATGATTCTTTATATAAACACTAGGGACACCCCCACTTTAAGTAACCTAGCCTCCCTCCAAATCTCCCAAGGAATAGAAACAATCAGAAAGGAGTGACCAGGAAACTGTCAAAGGATTTACTTTAGGATCTTGACCCTAACTCTTAATTCACTGAAAACAGGACTTGCCAATGGCGGTTCCATTTACTTCCATCTTTCAGAAACATACATGTTGAAACCAGATTGCGGAGCTGCACATCAAGACACAAAGGCCCCACGACATTTACTTCTTCTGTTTTCTCCGTTATCATCTCGTCTATCGGTCTTAGTTCTTCACCTTGATAGGTTTTCTTCTTATATTTATTATGAATTTATAGATTTACAAGTATGTCACTTATGTGTTTATATATTGTTTATATATTATATACTTGTTGTATGCCAGGCACTATGTACTTTTTATGAATTAGCTTACCTAATCTCTTCAAACTTCATTTTATAGGTAAGGGAATGAAGGCACAGAGTTGCTAAGTTGTTGATTTGCCTTAGTTACAGAGTCGGAAAGTGGCAGATCTGGTATTTGGATCCAGGAAGGCCGATTCCAGAACCTGACAGTTTAACCACTTTGTAACAATGCCTTACTGTAGGCTCTGGGAGCATCTCAGGATCACTCTGTCCCCATCTAAACCACTCTTGGTCACCTAGTCATTTTGCTCAATGCCCCTTGCTCCTGTCCTTCTGATTGCTTTAACTTCTAAGCTTGCTCAGGCACCGGCCTGGAAAGACTTCCCTGCTTGTCTGAGATGCCCTGCACATCTGGATGACGGACCCCAGCCCCAGCCCCAGCTCTCCATCAGGAGGTCGTTTGTTAGGTGCACTGGTAGTGGCCAGCACTCTTCCAGGCCTCACAAGGTAGGGAGGGAGTGTGGGGTCTGAGTTTCAGCAACCAGACAGTGCCTCCTGGAGGTGTCGAGGTATCCTGGAGGCAGGAGGATCGCCTTGTCCTCCTGCTGCTTCTGTCCCCAGCGCCATGTTGGGGATCATCTGCCGTCTCTTGCTGGCGAGGTGGGTGGAGGAAATAGTTTCATTTGAAGTCCCTCCTTACTCTACACCCCACCCCCATCATCACCACCTTTCACCCCCCTATGCCCCCCATCCCCGTGGCCAGGAGTCACACCCAGTCCTTGGCAGTGATTTGGGGTTTGCTGATTTACAGGGAACATTTCTACAGGGAAAGTCGACTGGGGGACCTTCATCAGCTATTTGGGGACCCTCTTATATCTAGAAACCATGCTTCTTGAAGCTTCTTCCTTTTGACCAGACTCCTAACTCTAGACGACATTTAGGTACATGTCCCGCTTCTGGGTAGCCTGCGTGTTGGAGCTTTGCGAAGTGTCCATCTCTAACTTATGTGTTCATTGGGTGGGGTGGGAGGATGGAGGCCCTACCAGGTGAGGCTGGCTGGCTCAGCACTCAGTTCCTTCTGGTCCCTCTGGCAAATCAAAGGATCATAGGCTGTGCTCTGTTTCACATCGGGACCATCTACTTTAGCCATTCAGAGGATCTCTGGGGAGCTTTGATTGACCGAGAGAAAAGAAAGACCCCTTTGTCGAAAAGCATTTGGCCAATTCATAGAATATTAGGAGCTAGAAGAGACTTAATTGAGATTATTATCAGCCAGAGGTCATCTGTAGTCAAAATGCCAGGCAGCCTGGCATGACCTGGAGTCATAACATCGGAATTCTGATCCATGATCCACCACTTAGCAGCTGTGAGCTGCTGGATAAGTCATTTATCTTCTCAGCACTTTGTTTCACTGTCTGTAAAATATGAATAATACTAGTAGCAAACATCTGTAGGACCACTTACAATAAAGCCCTTTATATAGATAAAATCATTAAATCTTT
>NW_007745107.1:14816-15285 GCF_000696425.1 Galeopterus variegatus
TGCACCCCAGAACAAGACCCCCAAACATTTAAAGGAAAGGAAAAAATTATAATACCCAATAACATACAATTCATAATGCCTGACATTTAATCAAAAATTATCAGGCATACAAAGAAACAGAGGACTATGACCCATAATGAGAAAAAAAAAAATCGATCCATAGAAACAGATAATCAGATTAGTAGAAAATAATTAAAAGATAATCAGATTAGTAGAAAAGAGCATTAAAGCAGCTGATATATATATAAATAAAAATAATGGAGTATCAGTGAGCGGTGGGGAAAGTATCAAATGATCTAATATTCATATAATTGGGGTCTTAGAAGAAGGGAAGGGAGAGAAAAATATTTGAAGAAATAATGGCCCGGATTTTTCAAAATTTGTTGAAAATTATAGATCCACAGATACAAAAAATCAATAAACTGCAACCTAAGAAAAACATAGAAAACTACATGAAAGCACATCAAAA
>NW_007745108.1:0-1738 GCF_000696425.1 Galeopterus variegatus
TTTTTTTTTCATAATTCAATCTAGTGTGTCATAATAAAGATATCACTTAAATGTGTTTGATTCCCATGGAGCTGCCTTTAGTATAGGGAAAAATAGGGACTTAGAAATTGTGTTTTAGTGAGCTTAATAATTAATTAAATGCTTTGTTATTTACACAGATAGGTTTATTATTTTTTAGTTAATTTAATTTTATTCAAAATTCTGATTGTGGAATTTAAGGAGTTTCTATGTGATTCTGTGTGTTCCTTGCAGGAATGTATATCAGGGATAACACTGAAATACTAGGGCAGCATATATGTGTGGTATTCTTTTCAATAGCAATTGCATCATTTTTAGATTGGGGGTATTAGGTATTTTGTTAATGACAATCCTAAATAAAGGATTTAGGAAGTTATATTTCTAATTTATATTGCATCTACATATTGATGTNAGTTTCTATGTGATTCTGTGTGTTCCTTGCAGGAATGTATATCAGGGATAACACTGAAATACTAGGGCAGCATATATGTGTGGTATTCTTTTCAATAGCAATTGCATCATTTTTAGATTGGGGGTATTAGGTATTTTGTTAATGACAATCCTAAATAAAGGATTTAGGAAGTTATATTTCTAATTTATATTGCATCTACATATTGATGTAGTTTTTAGTAAATTTTCACTAGTGTGTAAAGTAAAATGCACAGCTGGCCAGTTAGCTCATTTGGTTAGAGCGCTGCCTTGTAGCACCAAGGTCCAGGGTCCCCATACTGCTCAGCTGCCAAAAATAAAAATAAAAATAAAATAAAGTAAAATGTAAGCTTCCTAAGGGATTATGTTATGTAATAAAGAAGCAAAAATAATTTATCCTTTTTTGCATTTAGTTCATTTTTGTATTTTCTATTCAACTTTGAAAGTAGAGATAATTATTTCCAAATTAGTTTTAAAAATAGGCAAGAACTTAATATTTTTATATTGCTAGAATTTTTTTTTTCTTTTTTGACAGCTGGCCAGGAAGGAGATCTGAGTCCTTGATCTTGGTGTTAGGCAATGATCTGTCCAACTGAGCTAACCGGCCAGCCTTATTGCTAGAATTTTTGATGTACTGTTCAACATGATATATAGGAGTGGGTTTTGATTTGAGTCAGAAGATGTAAGTTTTATCTTGTGGTTTCTGGGTGTGTATCTTTCTAGCTATGCAATTTTGAACAAGTAAATTTTGCATTCAGAACTTTGTCTTCTTATCTATAAAATGCTAATAATAATCCCTGTTAACCTCATAGGGTTGTGAAATTTTAAAGATATAATATATGTAAAAATGTTTCATAAACCGTAAAGGCACTATTGTAAATTAAGATGATACAAATATGAGGGTACTTCAAAAAGTTCATGGAAAGAGTCATATTACCTTTTTTTTTTTTTTGGCGGCTGTCCAGTAAGGGAATTGAAACCTTTGATTTTGGAGTCATCAGCATTGTGTTATCTTTCAATTCAGTTTTTCCATGAAAATAAATCACAAGAAAATAAAAAGTTCAATCTGATATTTAATTTAAAAAATAGGTTCAAGGAATTTTCTACTGATAACCAGTGGTTTACCTCTGGGGAGGAGATTGTGATTGTGGATTGTCATTTATCTATATTGTTTGAATTAAAAAAAATAAGGATGTCTCTGAGAATTACTTTGGTTATTAAAAGAATAAAAAGGAGGAATGGTAAGACAGTACAGGCAGTGGGAATTACTTTTTCAAGAAGTTTAGGGCCG
>NW_007745108.1:2474-8588 GCF_000696425.1 Galeopterus variegatus
AAGAAGTTTGGTGACATAAGTAAACGAGGAGAAAGTGTAAACAGGAATTTTTTTGTCGTTTTGTTTTTTAGTTTAGGGAAGACAGTGTATTTGAAGGGTGGTAATGGTGGTGAGGGGACCAGAAGAGAGTGAAACAGAAAGTCGAGGTTCGAGAGTGGATATTCGATGAAGCAGAGCAGGAACTTGTGGGAGAAGCTGCTTGCCCAGAGCAGTGCTTCTCAGAACCAAGCGTGGTCTAGGGCTCCGGGGGCCCTGAGACCCTTCCAGGAGATCTGCAAGGTCAAAACTGTTTTCAAAGCATTACTAAAATGCTTTGAAAACAGCATTTGCCTTTTTTCTTTCATTCTCTATGAGCGAACCGTGGAGATTTTGGAGGCTGCAGGACTTCGTGATGATGACTGTCAGACTGCAGAAGCAGACATGAGATCTGACTTATTGATTGAGCTTGATGTTAAAGAGTTTTGCAAAAATGTAAAACAGTACCACCCTTCTCACTTATTTTTTAATATAGGGGTTTTTCCATAAAAATGTTACTTATATTGACATGTAACAGGTTTAAGTGAATTAATAAATATTTTTTAAATTCTTCTGTTCTAATTTCTAATACAGTAAATGTTGATGAGATTATAGCCCACATAAACCAAAGCTGCTCAGTAATTTTCTAGAGTGTAAAGGGGTTCTAAGACCAAACAGTTTTGAGAGCTGCTTGGCTGGAGCAAGGAAGGCAGAGGATCTTCCTCCTGAGAAGCGGAATGGTGGATGGAGTGGGAACTGCAGAGTCCTCCTAAGGAAGGCCGGCGCAAGTCCGGGGACACTCGTCCCCGGTCCTTCCTGAAGGGAGGCCCTTCTGGGTCAGAAAGGGACTGCGAGAGCCTCTCTGGGTTCTGCATTTGTTTCTCGATGAGGAATAATCACGGTGCCTTGTGTGAAGAAGTGGAGTTCCTGCTGGCTGCATGTCCACATGGACAGCCCGGAGGCGAGTGGACGTGGAGGGGCTGCGAGGGGCGGGGCGGCCCGGCCCTGCAGAATGTGCGGGGGTGGGGGGTGCTGCCTCAGGTTCCGATGGCTCTGCGCGAAGGCAGAGCACTTAGCACGTCGTAACACTTAGCACGTCGTCGCCTGGCGTAGTGGCCTAGCTCACCGTTATCCTTACTTGGGAAGTGTAAGGTTTCCTGGAGGAGGGTCCTATGTCGTCGTGAGCAGGATTCAGACGTGCAAGGGAAAACAGATATATCTAGGGCTTTAGGACTTCATCAAGTCATGTAGTTGAAATAGAGAACTTGGAAGTGTTCAACTATTTTAATTTTAATAGTTTTTGTAGTACATAAAAACCGTATTGTAAATTATTTTCTAGTTTTACTTATAATTCTCTTTTTAATACTTTTCCTATGTTCATAAAAAACAAACTAAAATTATGAGTTCAGAGAAAGAAGGACCATGCATAGGCATTTGATCAGCTTTTACCTGATCTTTTACTTCCAGATTAGCTAGTTTCTGAGAATCAAGTATTTTACCTTACATCTCATTATTTAGAAAATGTTTTAATGTACTCGATGATACTAGTATTTTCCAGCATTTGAACTCATGAAGGGAAGTCTTTCATATGATTTGTTTTAAAGGACATGCACTTTTTTTTTACTTAATTTTTCCCTACAACTTTTTTTCTACTTTTTGACGGTAAAATTAATTCCGTTGTTAACCATCCCCACAATCAAGTTTTATTGTCCCCCAAGCCCCCTCTCCCCTTCCATTTCTCCCCCTCCTTCCAGCTTCTGACAATTGTAGATCTGTATGTTGTCCTAATTTTAAACAGTGCGTAACCCATACTTCTCTCTTCCTAGGATGGCTCACAGCTCAGGCTAGTAACTTATAAACGATTGAATGACTAACCTATACTTGTGGGTATTTGCCTATCAGGAAAACAGTTCTGATCCAGATTAAGGGTAGCTTTTACCCCCATTTTATAAGTTTTTTTATACTGCCATTATTTAAATAATTTTGTGGCTTATAATCTTATTTTTGAAGAATATTGCAAAGTACTTAAAAATACTAAAACATGACTGATTTGAATGTTCAAGTATTTTAATTGAGGCTTTTTGTTTTTAGCTTTCTAAATTTCACTGCATTCCTGTCTTCTATTAACCACCACTAATTATGTAGTACTAAAAAGGCCCTTTCTCTTTGGCAGGAAGGAAGGTTAAATGAATAACTAGAACAATCCTGCTGTTTCCTTGGTGGATTAGCTATATTTTAAGTGAAATAGGTTAAAATATTATATAAAGTTAAATTAAGTTTTATCATTACTTTGTGGGGGTTTTTTTTGGTGGCTGGCCGGTGTGGGGATCCAAACCCTTGAGCTTGGTGTTACAAGGCAGCACTTTAATTATCATTACTTTAATATTGATAGGGCTGATTTGTAAAAATTGTAACATAGCAGAAAAATTTAATCTTTACTGTAGGAAACTATTAAAAAGATTCATTTTGCATCCTAGAAGTAGAGTTCATATATATTGTGTATAAATACTTATTCTCTTTCATTTCTACATGCATCTGTAAAAAGTACTTTAGAGCTTACTTTATGTTAGGTTCTGTTAATAGACATTAATTTAATCTTCATAACGAATTTGTGAAGTAGATACTATTATTATTTGTATTTTAGAGATGAGAACTAAAGTGTATAGAGGTTAAGTAACTTGCTGAAGCCCATATAGCCAGTAAGTTGCAGAATCAGTCTTCTTTTTTTTTTCCTCCAGTAAAAAATAAGCTTTGTTTATTCTCACAAAGGCTTTTAAATAAGAGAGTTTGCCCTTGGTTAAAAGCTGTCTTAAAAATTAGAAGATGCTTTTGGGTATTGTTACCGGACAATGGGGGTCCATTCCTCCGAGAGCACAGTCAAGACCAGGGTAAAAGGAAAAGGCTTTATTACTTGCAAGTAAAGAGAACACTGGGGATGACTCCCCAAACAGTGTCTTTCCAAACAAGAGACAGGAGTCATCTTATATAGCCAAAGTTCCCGCTTGACTTCCAGCCCAGGTCCTCACTGAGGTCCTCTTATGTGAATAAAGATTACAAGCTTGTTCAATTTGGAATGGTTCACTGTGGGACATAGTTCACTGGTCAGTCCTGAAGCCAAATTTGCATTTGGACCTGGGAAAGAATATGGCCTTTGGGCATCAGCAGGATCTCAGGTAGTCTTCACATAGGCTAAACCCTGAGCCCTCAGCTAGTATGGGTTGCAGTCCATGGGTGGCAAATTGAGACTTCCTGCCATGGCAGACCCATGACATGAAACAGGGACAGGTAGGCATGGAGATCCCAGCTCCTCCTTAGGAGGAGATTCACCAGAGTTCATCTCTGGGGCCCATATTTCAGTTTCAGCTGATATGTTTTGAGGGCAGTCCAGTATTTCATGGCTCATACAACTCAGTTTCAGAGGCTATGAAGTCCAAAATCCAAGGAACACATCTGGTGAAGGCCTTGGTGGTGGTAACAGTGATACAGGGGTCTCACATGGCAGAATGTTGGAGCACAGATGGAGCAAGAATCACTTTCCTGTGTTTGTCTTTATCCAGCCTGTATTTATCTGTAGTGTAAGGCATCTACATAATGCTGGTAATTAATTTAGTGTCTCATTTGGACCAATGAAATGGTTGTGTGTCTCCTTACTCTGTATATGCCTCTTACCTATGACTAGTTGAGTTCTTTGCATTATGTAGCCTGGGACTGTGCTCCTGCTAGGTGTAACCCGAGTGAAGGTGTAAATGCAGTCCACAAATCTTCAACCCCATAGGTTATGTGAGTACAGGGTCTGTACTGTAGCAATTTGTGAACTAGTCTAATTCAAAATTATTTGGAACGATTCAAGGATTGTTCTATGTATTTGAACCTCCTGGGAAATTAGACTTAGAATTGTTATGCTTTGGGGGGAAACCAAAGATTTTGAAAATGAACTAAGAAATACCTAAGAGTTATTGTCTTGGACTTACTCAGTTCTGGTTATGTAGTTTCTGACCCAAACTGGTATATATGAAAAAATTTCTTATTTTCTAAGCAGCCTAAAATAAACTGCTAATGGAAGTACCTGGGGTTTGCTGCTTTAATGCAGAGTATAACATTAAAAAATGTTCATTTTATCTCTAGCTAAATCAACCCACTACACTTGATCTCACCTCTGGCTCCTTTAGGTGACCATTGGATGCATATTGCTTCTTTTAATTGACAATGGGATAGCCTTTAGTTAATTTCAAAAGTAACTAAAAAATTGAACCAGAGAGAAATATGCAATATTTTTTACAAAAGTATTTGCATGTGTGCACAACTTTAGCTGCACAAATGAAACTTTTTCATATGACTATGAAAATAGTATTTGGTACCAAGCTAATTAAATCTTGGAATAGCTAGCAGAAACAAAAAGGCAGTTATTATTGAATCTGCACTATTGCAGAAGGTTTTGTCTGATTTTGAACTTTCCTTTAAGGTTTTATAAATGGAATTGCATGACAGGAAGTTAAAATGATGATATATGTTGTCAAAGATGATTGGAAGAATAAGCTCCATTAACTGCTGGTAACAATAGCATTTTCTCCTTGGCCAGCAGGCTAAGAGAAATGGAAAGGAATGCTCACATTCTACTTCCATTTTGGGGGTCTTTTTGGATGAAAGGTCCCCAGTATGCCAGAATTCACATGGCCATTTGATTGATAATAACTCACATAGACTAGAAATTGATTTGTGTGTCCTTAGTGAAAATCATATCTACGTGTGAGCTGCTATTTCTGAATGTCAGTTTTAGTGGAGGTTGGCAGTAGTATTAATGGTATGATAGACTACACTTAGATTTCATGTATCATTAGACATGAACTGGAGCATTGTGATAGTTACTTGGCACATTTGAAATTTATCCCTCCTTACGCCACCCAGATAGCATTTATTACTAAAATGCTCAACATCACTAATCATCAGGGAAATGCAAATCAAAACCACTTTGAGGTATCACCTCACCCCAGTGAGACTGGCTATTATAAAAAAGACAGAGAATAACAAATGCTGACGAGAGAGAAGAGGAACCCTCCTGCACTGTTGGTAGGACTGTAAATTAGTACAGCCATTATGGAGAACAGTATGGAGGTTCCTTAAACAACTACAGATAGAACTTCCATGTGACCCAGCAATCCTACTCCTGAAGATATATCCACAGGATTGGAAAAACATCAGGTCAAAGGGATACGTGCACTCTCATGTTTATTGCAGCTCTATTTACAGTAGCTAGGCGATGGAACCAACCTAAGTGTCCGTCATTGGATGACTAGATAAGGAAATTGTGGTATATGTACACAATGGAATACTACTCAGCCATAAAAAAGGATGAAATTGTACCATTTGCAACAACATGGATGAGCCTGGAGACAATTATCCTAAGTGAAACAACCCAGGTACAGAAAGAGAAATACCGCATGTTCTCATAGCTAGGAGCTGAATCCATGAATAAACAAATGAACAATAAAGAGAGACAGAGAAAGAAACAGTAATCACAGTAATACATTGAATTTTTAGAAAACTGGAAGTGGAGGAGGGGAGGGGCGCGGGAGGGGGGCTATTGAGGAATTGGTCAATGAACACTAAGCATGATTACATATTGTAATGATGAATAAGCTAACTCTACTGATCTAACCACCACACATTCTACACAATTATTGAAAATCAACATTGAACCCCACATGTATGTATAATAAAAAATATTTTTTCCGTGCTGCTAGAGTATTGTCTTTGTAAAACAAAAAGAATTATTGGTTTATCAGTAATCTTATTCAGCAGTGTAACATGAATATGAATGTTAACATGAATATGAATATATCAGACAAGCTCAGGTTCTGTTGTCTTATTCAGCAGTGTGACATGTTACACTGTGACATGTGTGAGTGCATGGTTGGAGGTAGAGAAATGCATCTTATTCCATTACATTTGTAGATAGTTGAAATCATGTTAAAAAGACTGTGCTGCCCAGCCTCTCCATTCAGCACTGGAAATCATGCTGATTTTGTGAGTGGTAGTCTCAGTTCTTTTTTTTTTTTTAGCACTAGCTGAGTTCCGTTTCTTTCTCCTGTGGCAGCCCCC
>NW_007745108.1:8902-12570 GCF_000696425.1 Galeopterus variegatus
CCATTCAGCACTGGAAATCATGCTGATTTTGTGAGTGGTAGTCTCAGTTCTTTTTTTTTTTTTAGCACTAGCTGAGTTCCGTTTCTTTCTCCTGTGGCAGCCCCCGTATTTCATTGTCCAGATGAGAAAGAAAAGGTAGGATGCAAGGACATCTTTCTGGGGATGACATAAAACAAACAGCTGTAGGCTCTTGCCCTAACTTGGTATATGCTTTGGACACAGATATTTTCTCTTTAGAGGCAACAGTACACATTTCCTTAAACTGTAATTTATGTAAATTTTGTTGTTTTCAACTTGGAATTTTATTTTTTCTTTCTGCATAGTTAATAAAATTAGGTAATTGATACCAAGGTAATAAAAAGGAGCAAAGGCAATCATCATTTGCATTATTTCATACTTTTCTTATTAAGTTATTTTCAAATGTATTATTCTGTTACTAAGTATTTTATACCTCACTACTTGTTAGTTTGGGCTAGCCATACTTCAAGTGCTCTGTACCTACATTTGGTTAAAGGAATAGGGGGAAGGGGAAATAGAAATGTTTAAGAAATAAGAAATTTGAAGGGACCAGAAAAGTTTTAGTTCTGAATTATCTTCAAAAAAATCATGAGGCTCAGTGGGGAATTGGGAGGAGCATATTGAGGGGTTTGGCTAAAGGCTAGTCAAAGAGTAAATGAATATTGTCAGGGACATGGGATAGATTCTAGGTAGGCACTGGGAAGAGAGAGTAACTAGAATAACTCTGCTAAGGAAGAAAATGGATTTCAGTGGCACATTAGTCGGAGGCTTGATTACCAAGTCCTTGAAGAAACTACTGAAGACAATGGGCCGGCCTGTGGCTCACTCGGTAGAGTGCGGTGCTGATAACACCAAGGCCACGGGTTCGGATCCCATATAGGGATGGCTGGTTTGCTCACTGGGTGAGCGTGGTGCTGACAACACCAAGTCAAGGGTTAAGATCCCCTTACAGGTCATCTGTTTTTTTTTTTTTTCTTAAAAGAAACTACTGAAGACAAGATTTAAAAAAAAAAAAACCACAAAACTGCTAACAAACATTTTTTAGTACCTGCTGCATCCAGGCGCTCTTCTAGGATTTAGGATACACCAGTGAACAAAGTAGACAAAAATCTCAGCCCTCAAATCTCTAGTATACTAGGGGAGACAGACAACAGTTATGACGTAAATAAACTATAGTACATTAAAAGGTGCTAATGCTCTGGAGAAAAGTAAAACGGGGACCAGTGATGGGGGGCATGGTGGTGGTAGTGATGATGGTGGGTTTGCAAGTTTTAGTAAGGTTATAACAGAGCAAAGTCTTACAGGAGGTAAGGGAGCCAGCAAAACAGCCTGAGAAGTAGTGACCAGACAGGGAGGAGGGAAACTATGTGAGGGTTTTGTCCAAGAAGCCAAGTAAGTAAAGTATCTCAGGGAAGAGGAAGTGATCAACTGTGTGAAATATTGTTTGACAGGTCAAGTAAGAAGAGAACTAAGAATTGATTATTGTTTGACAACGTGGTGGTTCTTGACAAGCAGGCTGATGGAATAGTGTTGGGGCAAAAGTCCTGTTGGGTTTTGAAGAGGAGAGAGAAATCGAGGCAGTGAATTTAGGCAAGTTATTGAGGCATTTTTCTGTAAAGGTTGGGTTTATTAGATATCAATTGCTATTTAACAAACTACTCTAAAACTTAGAGTGCCTTAAAACAACATTTACTGTGTCACAGTTTCTGTGGGTCAGGAATTTAGGGATGGCTTAGCTGGGTGGTTCTGGCTCAGTGTTTCTCATGAGGTTTTAGTCAAAACATTGGCCAGGGCTACAGTTGTCTGAAGGGTTGACCAGGACTGGAGGATCTGTTTCCAAGGTGGCTTACTTTACCTGGTGGTTGACAGGAGAGCTCAGTTTCCCACTACGTAGTCGTCTTTGCCATAGGCCTGCTTAAGTCCCCTCACAATATGGCAGCTGGCTTCTTGCAGAGAGAGTGATAGAAGCTGCAATGTCTTTTATGACCTGGCCTTGGAAGTCACATTCCATCACTCCGGCTGTTGATCACGTGGACATGGCATGGGTGAGGACTGCATAAGAGTGTGAATACCAAGAAGGTGGGGATTGTTAGGGGCCATCTTGGAGACTGGCTAAACCAGGGAGCAGGGAATTTGAGATAGTAGCTAGAGAGGGAAGTGGGATCTTATAGAGTTTTTTTTTCTTTATTTTTTTAATCAATGGAAGAAGTAACAACATATTTGTGTGTTGATCCAGTAATGATCCAGTATAGAAGGGAGAATTGTTGATGCAGAAGAGAGAGCAGAGACTTGCTGGAGTGTTATCATTGATTTGGTGAGAGGGGATGGTATATGGAGCATCAGTGAAGGAACTAGGAATTGGTTAATTTCCTAGGACAGTTAATTTAGGGTGGCAGGAGGAAAGAGAGTATGTGTATATAGAAGATGTTGATAGGTGTCAGATGTTATGGTGGGGGATTTGTGGACATTCTCTTTTGATTGCTTCAATTTTTTCAGTGAAATGAGAAGCCAAGGTCATTGTTTGAGAGTGAGGATGGGGAGAAGAGGCTTCAGGGGAAAAGAGGAGAAATGATAGTCAACGAGGACAGTGGGATAGTGAACGGACTTGAAGAAATGTATGGTTTGGGAGCAGAATTAATGGCCCATCCGAGATGTGTGGTCATGAATTTAAGTGAATTTAAGGCAAGATCAGTCAGTATAGTTTTCTTTGTTTTGCTCCAGCCACATTCAGCTGTACAAATGCAGGTGGGCAGTAAGTGAAGAGTTGGATTTGATCAGTGTATAGTTTAGCCAAATGAGTACAAAGAGAGAAAAGGCAAGGGATTTAAGGGCAAATGATTATAATGTTTGACCTTGGAATTTAACCTGCTTAAGAAGGAAATTTGGAACATGGGGGTGAGGGTGAAGGATAGTGAAAATAATATAGGATCAATGGATTGTAGGTCCTGGTGGGGTCAAAAAATTGTTGGAGTCAGATATTAGAGGGAGTGAGCTAGAAAGACAGGAGAGAGTTGTCAAAGAGAAGGATGCTTCAAATTGAGATGATGGAAAGTTGCTGTTATTGGTAAAGAGAAGGTCTGGGATATTGTCATGGCAGTAGATGGCAGAGCTCAGGTAGAGGACAAGATTATTAGAGAAGTTCACAGAAATGAGAGGCCAGGGTGTTGGAATGGCCATGTACATGTATATGAAAATCAAGAATTGAGGGAGGAGAGTGACAGTAAATCAGCAAAAATCATTGAGATAAGAAGGAGTATAACTTACGGAGTAACAGATGACAGCAACAAGGAGAGATAGTAGGTTTGTAGTAGGTGTTCAGTCCGGTTCTAAGCTAGAGTGCTACAAGGAGGAAGGGAGGGGGAATGGTGAGGAAGCATCAGTGAGGAGCAAGCAGGATACCTTCCCCAATTCCAGGCCATGATTTGAGAATTATGACAGAACAGCTGGGACGAACATTGACCCTGGGGAGATTCAGATTTATTTTTAATTTATTTTTTATTGAATCATAATTGGTTATACATATTTTTGAGATTCAGTGTTGACATATGTGGATCAAATCAATATTACTAGTATGTATATTGTTACAAATTGTACTTACTCTTTATGCCCCTTGTCCAATCTCTCCCTATCCCCCCTCTCCCTCCCACCTT